>NC_091315.1:33741577-33769077 GCF_038502225.1 Cherax quadricarinatus
TAGCATCTCGATGTAATTTGTCATCACATGTGATGTTGGTGACCGCAGTTCCTGCCTAGGTTTCAGCTTCATCAAGGCTGAGGGACTGATTACTCTAGTCTTCTACAGTCTCCAGTTTCAAGGTCTTCAAGAAGCCTCTGTATTAAAATTGATAAAGCAACTGGCTGGCGAAACGTCTTCAGTTGAAAGATACCCAGGGGCTGAACATGTGCCTTGTTCAACACAATACCGTGGCTGTAACAATCACAATCGTTCCAGAGCCCTTACCTCCCCTCCCCCCCACTTACCCTACCATGCTGATGACCATCATCACTGGTGATGACAAATTACATCGTCCTGGTTAATATTTTGTTACAAACGCTTTCACCACGACGACGAACCATTCATGACAGTGTTTAATATAACATTATATCTGCTTCAATGTTGTATATTCACAAACATTTCCATCCATAAAGAGAAACCATTCATGAATATGTTTAACGAAACATTCAGAGTGTTTACATGTTGCATATTGAGCAGGGGAGTAATGGGTGGACGCTGTGTGGTCAGGTGTAAAGACAACAACAGTATGGACAATAATACTGGGATCCTCGGGGTTAATTTTCCCACTAACAGAGAGCTTTCCTTGTTTATATTTGCAAATGATTGTTTTAATGATTGTTGTGACTGGAGCTGTGTGTGTGTGTGTGTGTGTGTGTGTGTGTGTGTGTGTGTGTGTGTGTGTGTGTGTGTGTGTGTGTGTGTGTGTGTGTGTGTGTGTGTGTGTGTGTGTGTGTGTGTGTGTGTGTGTGTGTGTGTGTGAAGAATGAGGCAGCGAGTACATGTATGGCTCAACACTGAGTGTCAATACTGAGTGTCAACACTCAGTGTCAACACTGAGTGTCAACACCGAGTGTCAACACTGAGTGTCAACACTCAGTGTCAACACTCAGTATTGACACTGAGTGTCAACGCTGACTGTGTTGTTTAAGCATCAGTCGTGTCCTCAGTAACGCTCTGTTTATCCTTGGATTTCAACCTGAATAACTGGAAAAAAAATCCCCTCGTGGGCTAGAAACAATCAATTCAAAATAAACAGTAAACAAACTTAAAACAATAGAAAAAAACCATACCACGGACGGGGATAGAACCCGCGGTCAGAGAGTCTCAAAACACCAGACCGTCGCGTTAGCCACTGGACCAGCTAGCCACAAAAAGATTCATCCAACTAGGTATATTTCTACGCCATAGGAAGGTTAGCATAGGCACCACTGTGACCACAAATGCAAGTTTTTACAGACGAATCTCCAGCTAGCGTGGCCGTGACGAACTCTAGCTCAAGTCCCCTCAAAGCCGTCAACATAACTCACGAAATCGTAATGACACGATTGATCGCGGGTTCTATCCCCGTCCATGGTATGGTTTGTTTGTAATCGTGCCATTACGATTTCGTGAGACATATTAAAACAATAGACTTGTTAGTTATTATTTCTCTGTTGGTGAATAATTTCTGAAGAAATTATTCTACAACAGAGGTCAATTTCTGCAGAAAAGTCCAAATAATTATTATGTAAATTAGAAGTGAGTTATACTATTTTTCAATATATATTAATTTATTAAAAGAATGAGAAGTAGTTTTTAAAATATCTTCCATCTAATTTATGAGTTTTTCCCCCCCAAAAAAAAAATTTGTAGGCATTAAATATGCAAAATGTTTTGCCTTATAATGTAAATAACATATTTTTTTATATTAGTTTGAAAGACGTAACCAGTAGATTATAAATTATTAATATAAAGCAGGAATAATTAGAAAAAAATAATTGCTCTGAAAAATATATTTAACTTTTTTCCAGAGCGGTTAAATAGCAGTGGAACTTAGAGAATATATAAAAACTAATTATTAATGCTCTTTAAGTAATATAAATAATTGCACATGTGAGTTTCCCTGAGGGAGGTAATATTCGAGGAATATTCCTGGGAAATAAATACATCAAAATATTGGTAAGTATTTTTGTGACGTGTGTCGGAGAAACAATTAACAGAGACGGAGTCAAACAGTGTTACCATTGGTAAAATATTGTTATAATACATTTTTTTAATGTCAGTCATTACTGTCTGAGGGAATATTTGTCGAGGGAATATTTGTCGAGGGAATATTTGTCGAGGGAATATTTGTCGAGGGAATACTGCAGGAGGTGAAAAGTTTCAGCCGTGTTTAAAATATTGTTCCAGCAACATTAATATTGTACCAGCACCATCAATGTTGTTTCAGTATAATTGATGTTGTTCCAGTATAAAATATGTTGTCACTACTACCACTAACATTGTTACTGCTGCCACTAACATTGTTACTGCTACCACTAACATTGTTACTGCTACCACTAACATTGTTACTTCTACCACTAACATTCTTACTGCTACCACTAATATTGTTACTGCTACCACTAACATTGTTACTGCTACCACTAACATTGTTACTGCTACCACTAACATTGTTACTGCTACCACTAACATTGTTACTTCTACCACTTACATTGTTACTGCTACCACTAACATTGTTACTGCTACCACTAACATTGTTGCTTCTACCACTAACATTGTTACTGCTACCACTAACATTGTTACTTCTACCACTAACATTGTTACTGCTACCACTAATATTGTTACTGCTACCACTAACATTGTTACTGCTACCACTAACATTGTTACTTCTACCACTAATATTGTTACTGCTACCACTAACATTGTTACTGCTACCACTAACATTGTTACTGCTACCACTAACATTGTTACTGCTACCACTAACATTGTTACTGCTACTACTAACATTGTAACTGCTATCACTAACATTGTCACTGCTACCACTAACATTGTTACTGCTACCTCTAACATTGTTACTGCTACCACTAACATTGTTACTACCACCATTAATATTGATATCAACACTAACATTGTTACTACCACAAACATTGTTACCAACATCATTAATAACACCACTAACATTGTTAATAACATTGTTATTATCACCACTAACATCGTTAATACTACAAATAACATTATAACTACCACCACTAACATCCTTACTACCACCAATAACATTATAACTACCACCACTAACATCCTTACTACCACCAATAACATTGTAACTACCATCAATAACATTGTAACTACCACCACTAACATTCTTACTAACATTGTAACTACCACCAGTAACGTTCTTACTAACATTGTTACTTCTATTAACATTTTTACAAACATTGTTACTACCCCACCTAACATTGTTACTAATACCACCGCTAACATTATTACTAGCATTATCATTACCACCACTAACATTGTAACTACCATCACGAACATTACCACGACCACCACTAACACTGCCACAACCACCACTAACATTGTAACTACCATCACGAACATTACCACGACCATCACTAACACTGCCACAACCACCACTAACATTGTAACTACCATCACTAAAATTGCCACTACAACCACTAACATTGTAACTACCATCACTAAAATTGCCACTACCATCACTAACATTGCCACGACCACCACTAACCATACAATCAAGGTACCACAGTTTACTCCACAACACCAGTCAGCTTGAATATCAAGGTCTACATATGCCCAGTAAAAAATCCCCATAAAATGCTGACGGCTGTCTGGAGGATCCCCCGTAAAAAATATGAAATTTATCATGAGCAAACTGGGAAAAGTCTTGAACTAAGATTACAACAACACAAATATTGCGTTAAAACTGGACAAAATTCTAATACTCTGTTTATTCATGTGAGAGATTTTTAACTATGTAATTGATATTCAAAAGCAGAGAAAGTTGTATCAGACAGATCCCTGGTTGAGAGAAATATAATAGAATCAAGCTTCATAAAGCATAGTTTGGAAAATAATATGGATATTGGTTTAGGAGTATAAACATTAAACTAATTTATAATTAATTAAATTAGGGAAGAATTTAAGATATATTCGACAAGTTAAAAATCTTAAAGTTTGGGTAGAATAAAAACTGTGTTTAGCAGATCCTTGACTACCTACCCATATCGTCCTGAAAAGTTCAGGTGTTGTAAGTTGACCGCGAAGTGTAATCTCGTTCTTGACCAATTTTACCTGTCCTATATATTAATTTATCTTCCTCGCTGAATTTTCTCTTCTATGCCTAGGATATACAATGAAACACTCTTTTTCATGTGTTGTGAAAGCTTGTAACTTTGTATTTCCAGTAAAATGGAATATTGTGGTTGTCAATATTTTTTGTGTTAAAGTTGTGGTGTCTTGAGCGTCGAGTCACATTCTTCACGTGAACCACGTGAGAAAAATTGATGACAAAATGTTCGAAGCTCAAAATTCTTACAGAGGTCCTTTTCTCCGTGCCCAGCCAGACCTTTTTTTTTTTTAAATTTAACTCACTGCGTTCCCATGCACGCGACACGCATCGAAAGTGTGCTAACGCATTGGGTGGAGGAAAGAGTCGGGAGTCGAATTGTCAACGTAACTTAGTTTATCCAGTGTTCTCTCGGGGACCTATAAATACGCGAGGGTGACAGGAACAGTGACTCGACTTTGCAGACTTAAATAGGTGAGTGCGACTGTCTAAACAAGGGGTTAGCATTCCTCAGATGTTAGTTGATCACTGCTAACCGGGTTAATCTTTACCTAACATCGTAATCTTCCTTTGAATATATATTAGTCACTATTAAAGATGTTAATCAAGGCATAACCTGGCAAAAATTGTAAAATATGTTTATGTTAGCTAAACATTACCTAATCTTAACATTAATAATATTTGATAAACACTACTAATCCCTCATAAACATTATTAATCCCTCATAAACATTATTAATCTCTACTAAAGTTTATTCGTTACTACTAAAAATTATTAGTCTCTGCCAGACATTATTAATCGATGCTAAATAATATTGATTATTACTAATCTTTATTCATTACCACTAAACATTATTAATATTTGTCAAACATTATTAATCACTGATAAATGGACGATTAGATCAAATACTTCTAAAATAACATTAATGGAACACTCAAGAATAATAAGATCACTGAGATGCAGCTCCACAGCACCAAGAATGGACTGACGATGATGTGTGTTGACTGTGGAAGCGAAAGAGGGAGGCGGAAGTTAACGAAAATTTAGCATGCACAGCGGGAGTCTTCAGACGTGGACACAATAGCTAAGGCTGTGAGGTCAAGGAACCTCAGGAACAGGACTCACTCATTTCCACTTGGCTGGTTCTTTTTCGAAGATGGTGTGGTTCTGCAGTGCCTCGTCTCAGTTACACGCGAGTGTAGACACACACACACACACACACACACACACACACACACACACACACACACACACACACACACACACACACACTCACACTGAGGTCTCCCGGAGATTACTAAAATCTCTCAGAATGAACATATGTCTCCCAGAGTAAACTGTGGTCCTCCCAGAAACTAGTGTAGTCTCTCAGAGACAATAGAGATCTCCCAGAGACATCACAGGAATCAGAGGGAAAACTGGTGATAATCTCTATACGCAAGAGACGTCTCACAGACACAACTAAGGCCTTACAGAGCCAGAAGAGACCTATCTTTCAGAAGTAAGAGAAATTTCCCAGAAACAATTAGGTATCTCTCAAGTGTGGCACCTAAGGCACGAGGAGACCCTCCATGCACAGATAAGAGACGACAGGCACAAGAGATGCGTGAGAGACACGTGTGAGACCTTCCATATGCAAGAAACACAAGTGGCAGACATATTCCACACACAGGAAACACGACACACGTCAGAGAGGCGCAAGAGAGGCTTCTCTGTCACCACACACATCATCTTTCATTCGAGCTAAGATTTGTCAAATTCAAGACTTAGGAGACAAAACAGGTAACCCTCAAGTGAAAGACAATAACTACCTCGCATCAGACAGGTCTTCCACACACACAGACACAAGAAAGTTCTGGCAGGAACAAAACAGCTGTGCCACACCAGACAGCAAAAGTGGCAGACAGACAAGAAGCATGAGACTTTTATCCTGGCTGTTCTAGACATTAATTATCCTCTCAGTGGGTGGTGTGTGAGGCACGAAGTGTGGAGTGAGGGTGGTGAGTGAGGCAGGGAGTGTAGGGTGAGGATCAGGGTGGTGAGTAAGGCAGGGAGTGTAGGGTGAGGATCAGGGTGGTGTGTGAGGCAGGGAGTGTAAGGTGAGGGTGGTGTGTGAGGCAGGAAGTGTGTGGTGAGGGTGGTGTGTGAGGCAAGGAGTGTAAGGCGAGGGTGGTGTGTGAGGCACTAAGTTTGGAGTGAGAGTGGTGTGTGAGGCAGGGAGTGTAAGGTGAGGGTGGTGTGTGAGGCAGGAAGTGTGGAGTGAGGGTGGTGTGTGAGGCAGGGAGTGTAAGGTGAGGGTGGTGTGTGAGGCAGGAAGTGTGTGGTGAGGGTGGTGTGTGAGGCAGGGAGTGTAAGGTGAGGGTGGTGTGTGAGGCACGAAGTGTGGAGTGAGAGTGGTGTGTGAGGCAGGGAGTGTAAGGTGAGGGTGGTGTGTGAGGCAGGAAGTGTGTGGTGAGGGTGGTGTGTGAGGCACGAAGTGTGGAGTGAGGGTGGTGTGTGAGGCAGGGAGTGTAAGGTGAGGGTGGTGTGTGAGGCAGGAAGTGTGTGGTGAGGGTGGTGTGTGAGGCAGGGAGTGTAAGGTGAGGGTGGTGTGTGAGGCACGAAGTGTGGAGTGAGAGTGGTGTGTGAGGCAGGGAGTGTAAGGTGAGGGTGGTGTGTGAGGCAGGAAGTGTGTGGTGAGGGTGGTGTGAGAGGCAGGGAGTGTAAGGTGAGGGTGGTGTGTGAGGCAGAAAGTGTGGGGTTAGGGTGGTGTGTGAGGCAGGGAGTGTAAGGTAAGGGTGCTGTGCGAGGCAGGGAGTGTAGGGTGAGGGTCAGGGTGGTGTATGAGGGAGGAAGTGGGGGGGAAGGGGTCAGGGTGTCGTGTGAGGTAGGGAGTGTAGGGTGAGGTTCAGGGTGGTGAGTGAGGCAGGGAGTGTAGGGTGAGGATCAGGGTGGTGTGTGAGGCAGGGAGTGTAGGGTGAGGATCAGGGTGGTGTGTGAGGCAGGGAGTGTAGGGTGAGGATCAGGGTGGTGTGTGAGGCAGGGAGTGTAGGGTGAGGATCAGGGTGGTGAGTGAGGCAGGGAGTGTAGGGTGAGGATCAGGGTGGTGTGTGAGGCAGGGAGTGTAGAGTGAGGTTCAGGGTGGCGTGTGAGGCAGGGAGTGTAGGGTGAGGATCAGGGTGGTGAGTGAGGCAGGGAGTGTAGGGTGAGGATCAGGGTGGTGTGTGAGGCAGGGAGTGTAGGGTGAGGATTAGGTTGGTGTGTGAGGCAGGGAGTGTAGGGTGAGGATCAGGGTGGTGAGTGAGGCAGGGAGTGTAGGGTGAGGATCAGGGTGGTGAGTGAGGCAGGGAGTGTAGGGTGAGCATCAGGGTGGTGAGTGAGGCAGGGAGTGTAGGGTGAGGATCAGGGTGGTGAGTGAGGCAGGGAGTGTAGGGTGAGGATCAGGGTGGTGTGTGAGGCAGGGAGTGTAGGGTGAGGTTCAGGGTGGCGTGTGAGGCAGGGAGTGTAGGGTGAGGATCAGGGTGGTGAGTGAGGCAGGGAGTGTAGGGTGAGGATCAGGGTGGTGTGTGAGGCAGGGAGTGTAGGGTGAGGTTCAGGGTGGCGTGTGAGGCAGGGAGTGTAGGGTGAGGATCAGGGTGGTGAGTGAGGCAGGGAGTGTAGGGTGAGGATCAGGGTGGTGTGTGAGACAGGGAGTGTAGGGTGAGGATTAGGGTGGTGAGTGAGGCAGGGAGTGTAGGGTGAGGATCAGGGTGGTGAGTGAGGCAGGGAGTGTAGGGTGAGCATCAGGGTGGTGAGTGAGGCAGGGAGTATAGGGTGAGGATTAGGGTGGTGTGTGAGGCAGGGAGTGTAGGGTGAGGATCAGGGTGGTGAGTGAGGCAGGGAGTGTAGGGTGAGGATCAGGGTGGTGAGTGAGGCAGGGAGTGTAGGGTGAGCATCAGGGTGGTGAGTGAGGCAGGGAGTGTAGGGTGAGGATCAGGGTGGTGAGTGAGGCAGGGAGTGTAGGGTGAGGATCAGGGTGGTGTGTGAGGCAGGGAGTGTAGGGTGAGGTTCAGGGTGGCGTGTGAGGCAGGGAGTGTAGGGTGAGGATCAGGGTGGTGAGTGAGGCAGGGAGTGTAGGGTGAGGATCAGGGTGGTGTGTGAGGCAGGGAGTGTAGGGTGAGGATCAGGGTGGTGTGTGAGGCAGGGAGTGTAGGGTGAGGATCAGGGTGGTGAGTGAGGCAGGGAGTGTAGGGTGAGGATCAGGGTGGTGTGTGAGGCAGGGAGTGTAGGGTGAGGTTCAGGGTGGCGTGTGAGGCAGGGAGTGTAGGGTGAGGATCAGGGTGGTGAGTGAGGCAGGGAGTGTAGGGTGAGGATCAGGGTGGTGTGTGAGGCAGGGAGTGTAGGGTGAGGATTAGGGTGGTGTGTGAGGCAGGGAGTGTAGGGTGAGGATCAGGGTGGTGAGTGAGGCAGGGAGTGTAGGGTGAGGATCAGGGTGGTGAGTGAGGCAGGGAGTGTAGGGTGATCATCAGGGTGGTGAGTGAGGCAGGGAGTGTAGGGTGAGGATCAGGGTGGTGAGTGAGGCAGGGAGTGTAGGGAGAGGATCAGGGTGGTATGTGAGGCAGTGAATATAGGGTGACGATCAGGGTGAAGTGTGAGGCAGGGAGTGTTGGGTGAGGATCAGGGTGGTGAGTGAGGCAGGGAGTGTAGGGTGAGGATCAGGGTGGTGAGTGAGGCAGGGAGTGTAGGGTGAGGATCAGGGTGGTGAGTGAAGCAGGGAGTGTAGGGTGAGGATCAGGGTGGTGTGTGAGGCAGTGAATATAGGGTGACGATCAGAGTGAAGTGTGAGGCAGGGAGTGTTGGGTGAGGATCAGGGTGGTGAGTGAGGCAGGGAGTGTAGGGTGAGGATCAGGGTGGTGAGTGAGGCAGGGAGTGTAGGGTGAGGATCAGGGTGGTGTGTGAGGCAGGGAGTGTAGGGTGAGGATCAGGGTGGTGAGTGAGGCAGGGAGTGTAGGGTGAGGATCAGGGTGGTGTGTGAGGTAGGGAGTGTAGGGTGAGGATCAGGGTGGTGTGTGAGGCAGGGAGTGTAGGGTGAGGATCAGGGTGGTGAGTGAGGCAGGGAGTGTAGGGTGAGGATCAGGGTGGTGTGTGAGGCAGGGAGTGTAGGGTGAGGATCAGGGTGGTGTGTGAGGCAGGGAGTGTAGGGTGAGGATCAGGGTGGTGTGTGAGGCAGGGAGAAGGTATGATGAGGGAGCTTAATAGGATGAGAAAGAGGAGAGTCAGAGACAGCCTAACAATCATTTCTCATTTCTCTTTCTCAGGTCTCAACTAATTGTTGAGTGTCTCATGGTTCCCCGGAGCATCTCACTCAACTCAGCTACTGGGTAAACAGAACATCCAACTCATCCTCATCAAATGATGAGTTACGTGCTCTAAAATGTTATTAATCAATATTCTTATGAGGTAGTAATCAGTCCCCCATGAGGACATTAATTAGTATTCTTATGAGGTATTAATCAGTCCCCTAAGAGGACATTAATTAGTGTTCTTAGGAGGTATTAATCAGTGTTCTTATGAGGTATTAATCAGTCTCCCAAGAGAACATTAATTAGTGTTCTTAAGAGGTATTAATCAGTGTTCTTATGAGGTATTAATCAGTCCCCCAAGAGGACATTAATTAGTGTTCATAGGAGGTATTAATCAGTGTTCTTATGAGGTATTAATCAGTCCCCCAAGAAGACATTAATTAGTTTTCTTAGGAGGTATTAATCAGTCTTCTTATGAGGTATTAATCAGTCCCCCAAGAGGACATTAATTAGTGTTCTTAGGAGGTACTAATCAATGTTCTTAGGAGGTATTAATCAGTCCCCCAAGATGACATTCATTAGTGTTCTTAGGAGGTATTAATCAATGTTCTTAGGAGGTATTAATCAATGTTCTTAGGAGGTATTAATCAATGTTCTTATGAGGTATTAATCAGTCCCCCAAGATGACATTAATTAGTGTTCTTAGGAGGTATTAATCAATGTTGTTAAGAGGTATTAATCAGTCCTCCAAGAGGACATTAATTAGTGCTCTTAGGAGGTATTAAACAATGTTCTTATGAGGTATTAATCAGTCCCCCAAGAGGGCATTAATTAGTGTTCTTAGGAGGTATTAATCAATGTTCTTAAGATATATTAATCAGTGCCCTACGAGGACATTAATTAGTACTCTTATGAGGTATTAATCAGTCTCATACGAGGACATTAATTAGTGTTCTTAGGAGGTATTAATCAATGTTTTTATGAGGTATTAATCAGTCCCCCAAGGGGTGCCGGTGCTCTGAAAAAAAAAATTTCTTTGACCAGGAATTAATCAGTAGTTTTTAAGAGAGTATTAGTCAGTGGTTTTTAAGAGGTATTAACCAGCAGTTTTTAAGAGAGAGTATTAGCCAGTGGTTTAAAGACGGTATTAACCAGTGGTTTTTAAGAGAATATTAATCAATGGTTTTTAAGAGGGTATTAACCGGTGGTCTTTAAGAGAGTATTAATCAATGGTTTTTAAGAGGGCATTATCCAGTGGTTTTTAAGAGGGTATTAACCAGTGGCTTTTCAGAGATTATTAATCAGTGGTTTTTAAGAGGGCATTATCCAGTGGATTTTAAGGGGGCATTATCCAGCGGTTTTTAAGAGGGTATTATTCAATGGTTTTTAAGAGAGTATTAATCAGTGGTTTTCATAAATAATAATTAGTGCTTCAGGAGCTGAAAGTCAGTAAAAAAGCCTCTCTAATATTATCTCACTTTTGCTTATAAATATTCTCTCGAGAGTATTTTCTTTCTTCTTTCTTTTTTTTCTTTCCTTCAGAATGAGAGAAAATTCCATGAAACTTTAATTAGTTTTAAGTTGATGGCGTTTGTGGGCCTCTGAGTGGTGGAGTGGGAGGAAAGTTTGTTGAGGGATTTGTTAAGTGGTGATGAGTTGTCTAGAAGCTGCTGTCTGCCTGTTAATGTGTTATTTGGTGATGAGTTGGGTGGTGATGAGTTGTTGTGTAATGAGTTGTGTGGTGATTAGTTGTGTTAATGGCAAAGTATGTAGATGATAAGATTTGTGGTGATGGGTTGTGTGATCAGAGTTGTGTGGTGATGAGTTATGTGATGATAAGATTTGTGGTAATGATTTTCGTGATCAGAATTGTGTGGTGGTGAGTTATGTGATGATGAGATTTGTGGTAATGATTTTCGCGATCAGAATTGTGTGGTGATGAGTTATGTGATCAGAATTGTGTGGTGATGAGTTATGTGATCAGAATTGTGTGGTGATGAGTTATGTGATAAGATTTGTGGCAATGATTTTTGTGATCAGAATTGTGTGGTGATGAGTTATGTGATCAGAATTGTGTGGTGATGAGTTATGTGATCAGAATTGTGTGGTGATGAGTTATGTGATAAGATTTGTGGTAATGATTTTTGTGATCAGAATTGTGTGGTGATGAGTTGTGTCGCGGTGAGTTGTGTGGTAATGAGCTTTGTGGTGATGAGTTGTCTTAATGAGTAATAAACATGAGCAGAAACTGAGTCGAAACGCTTTTCAGGCTCGGACAAAACGTTTCTCCTGGCCGGGCGAAACGTGTCTCCTGACCGGGCGAAACGTGTCTCCTGTTCGGGCAAAACGTGTCTCCTGTTCGGGAAAAACGTGTCTCCTGTTCGGGCGAAACGTTTCTTTTGCTCGGGCTAAACGTTTCTTCAGTTAGGGCGAAATGTTTCTCTTATTCGGGTGAAACTTTTCTCCTGCTCGGGCGAAAAGTTTCTTCTGCAGTAAAGATCTCCAGCTGTAGACATGTTTAGTATCCATCAGCTTGTTGGTATTGTTTACCATCATTGTTTGCTAATACCAGACCTAGTATGGTAGTAGGTATACAGGTGTTGTTTGCTAATACCAGACCTGGTATGGTAGTAGGTATACAGGTGTTGTTTGCTGATACCAGACCTGGTATGGTAGTAGGTATACAGGTGTTGTTTGCTGATACCAGACCTGGTATGGTAGTAGGTATACAGGTGTTGTTTGCTAATACCAGACCTAGTATGGTAGTAGGTATACAGGTGTTGTTTGCTGATACCAGACCTGGTATGGTAGTAGGTATACAGGTGTTGTTTGCTGATACCAGACCTGGTATGGTAGTAGGTATACAGGTGTTGTTTGCTGATACCAGACCTGGTATGGTAGTAGGTATACAGGTGTTGTTTGCTAATACCAGACCTGGTATGGTAGTAGGTATACAGGTGTTGTTTGCTAATACCAGACCTGGTATGGTAGTAGGTATACAGGTGTTGTTTGCTGATACCAGACCTGGTATGGTAGTAGGTATACAGGTGTTGTTTGTTGATACCAGACCTGGTATGGTAGTAGGTATACAGGTGTTGTTTGCTAATACCAGACCTGGTATGGTAGTAGGTATACAGGTGTTGTTTGCTAATACCAGACCTGGTATGGTAGTAGGTATACAGGTGTTGTTTGCTAATACCAGACCTGGTATGGTAGTAGGTATACAGGTGTTGTTTGCTAATACCAGACCTGGTATGGTAGTAGGTATACAGGTGTTGTTTGCTAATACCAGACCTGGTATGGTAGTAGGTATACAGGTGTTGATTGCTAATACCAGACCTGGTATGGTAGTAGGTATACAGGTGTTGTTTGCTAATACCAGACCTGGTATGGTAGTAGGTATGTGCCTTAGGAAAGGCGTTGAGAAAGAGCCGCTTTAATCTTGATAAAGAAAACTCTAACCTTGAAAAAGAGTGACTCTTGCTTTTAAAAAAAAAGAGTGACTCCAGCCTTGAAAAAAAAGCCAACGTAGCCTTGAAAAAGAGCCACTTTAGCCTTGGAAAAAGGACCTTTCTAGCCTTGAAAAATGGACCTTTAAAACCTTAGCTCAGCGTTAAGCTGACTCGGTTTCCTGGGAAGACCAGACGAAGAGAAAGGAGTGTAGGTCAGACGGAAGGAAGAGAGAGAGAGTGTGTGTGTGAGAGAGAGAGAGGGAAAGATAGAGAGTTAGGTATGGAGGGAGAGATGAAGATAGTGAGGGGTAATGAAAGCGAGAACTAATATACGAAAAGAGCTCTTAACTTGTAAAATAAATATAGAAAGATAAGGATAAGAAAGAGGAGACGCTAGCGAGAACGAGGTGAGGCTGTGATGTTAGAGATGGGCGGAGATAATGTGATCCAGATCACAGATGAACGGGAGAGGCTGTGTTTCATGAGAATTTAAATAAATGCTTTATAAAAACCGAAAAATTGATAAATAACACACTTGTGAAAGATTTGGGTATCTATATTCTAGAAACGTTTCGCCAGCCAGTGGCTTTCTCAGTCCATTGCAGAGGATTATGAGGTTATCAGTCCCTCAGCCTGGAGGGGGTGTCTTCAGTCCATCAGTCTTCATCAAGACTGATGGACTGAATACGTTTAATCGGAATGCTGCGTCGGGCAAATTATGCTTAACATTAGAGATAAACTTTATCTTTTAGATTAAGTTACGTATTTTATTAAGTAATTGTTTTGCCTCATCCTTCCGTCTGTTAACCTGTGAGGAAGTTTGATTACTTGAGACCACTTCTCTCTCTCTCTCTCTCTCTCTCTCTCTCTCTCTCTCTCTCTCTCTCTCTCTCTCTCTCTCTCTCTCTCTCTCTCTCTCTCTCTCTCTCTCTCTCTCTCTCTCTCTCTCTCTCTACTTCGTGTATCTCGTCTTCAGAAGTGCGTGATTCATCTCAGTATTCGACTAGGGAAGCTTGCAGCGCAGGCGAAATATTTCGTCAGTATAGTGTCCTAGTATTGCACATGTGCTCTACCCATCATCCTGCTAGTGTCTGTCTCATTCAGCTTTAACTACAGTCCGCTCTACCTCGGCGAGGAGTCGCTGAGGTAAGGAACTGTCCTGACGCGGAGGGTCAAGTTTTGACGAGATTGCCAAAGGAACAACATCACCACAGGTGCCTAACTTACCCTTGAAACTGCCTAGAAAATCGAGAATGTCTCCCATTACCTAGACGACGTATTATCTCCTCACCTCCATGTCCTCTAAATAGTAAATATACTTCAAGGAATAATCTGGAAAATAAATGGCTCACGAAATAGTGACGACACGATTGTAAACAAACCCTACCACGGGCGGGTTCTATCCCCGGGTTCTATCCCCGGGTTCTATCCCCGCCCGTCGTATGATTTGTTTTAAGAACATAAGAAAGAAGGAACACTGCAACATGTCTACTGACCCATGCGGAGCAGGTCCATGTTCCCCCCCCCCGGATTAGCCCAATGACCCACCCAGTCTGGCTCAAGGAAGGAGCACGGCACCAGACCCAGCAGCACAAGCTAGTCAGGTTCAACTCACACCCAGTCACACCCACTCATGTATTTATCTAACCTATTTTTAAAACTACACAACGTTTTAGCCTTAATAACTGCACTCGGGAGTTTGTTCCACTCATCCACAACTCTATTACTAAACCAGTGCTTTCCTATATCCTTCCTGAATCTGAATGTTTCCAACTTGAAACCATTGCTGCGAGTCCTGTCTTGGCTGGAAATTTTCAGCACGCTATTTACATCCCCTTTATTTATTCCTGTTTTCGATTTATACACCTCGATCATATCCCCTCTAATTCTACGCCTTTCGAGAGAGTGCAGATTCAGGGCCCTCAGTCTATCCTCATGGGGAAGATTTCTGATACATGGGATCATCTTTGTCATCCTTGTCTGTACGTTGGATAATAAATAATAACACAATGCCGAATTTTAACTTTAATATACGCGAGAGTGTCTGGGACTCGTCTCTAGAGTAAGAGTTAATGAGACGAGGAGAGCGTTTACGTGAGTCTCAGTGGAGAAACATAACGTTTAGTTAGACATAACGTTTAGTTAGTGTGTTAGGTTTGGAGTCTATTGCATGTTGATCTTTAAGATCGCAGTTCACGTTCACACATACATTATGAGTGCTTCAGTACTTAAGATAGGGATTAAAGTAATCTGTCTGTGTGTGTATATACACTGATAGATGCACATCTTATGTACTTAAACTAAGATTTACACATATAATCCTATGCACTGAGAGATACGCTCTTCATTTCCATAAACATTGAGAGATATGCACTCACATAAACACTGAGAGGTGTGCACCCACTTAAAAACTGAGAGATGTGGACTCACTTAAAAACTGAGAGATGTGCACCCACTTAAAAACTGAGAGATGTGGACTCACTTAAAAACTGAGAGATGTGCACCCACTTAAAAACTGAGAGATGTGGACTCACTTAAACACTGAGAGATGTGCACCCACTTAAAAACTGAGAGATGTGAACTCACTTAAAAACTGAGAGATGTGAACTCACTTAAAAACTGAGAGATGTGGACTCACTTAAACACTGAGAGATATGCACTCACATAAACACTGAGAGATGTGCACTCACACCGGTCCTCCTAAACTGGAAGAAAATATGACCGTAATAAACTTCATTAAGAAACACGCAGAAAAGTAATGATGCGTGTTTAATGAATGTAAGTAGACGTTGGTAAGATTTATCTGCCATCGTACGTGTTCACGAGACAAGGAAAGAGTTACGTTTTTTTAATAAGATCAGTGGTTTTTCAGGTGAGTCGGAAACTGTGTTGTCTTAACTAAGACAACACCATAATACCCAACTTATAGTTTAACACGGACTTAGTGGTAAATGAAGACTTTATAACGTAGCTTTTTTTTTTTAAAAAAAGAATAAGCTGTTGTTTCTTTAATCAAACATAGTATTTTCACTGTAATAAAAACAACAGTTTTGCAAATGGACGGGTTTTGCCCAGTGTCATTACGCTGTTTTACACGAATTGTTTTTGAAAAATATTGAAATTAAAACAGAACAATGAATAACTTTTCTGATGATAGTAATTAGAAAGGAAATAAAATCCTCTACTAGTTAAAAATGTATTACTCTTGACATATTATTCTGAGTGCTTAGCATAATTGCAAAGTTTGTTAAAATGATTCAAAATTAAAATTTGCATTGCTAGAACAAGCGTTGACCTTTATAATAAACTGCAAATGTCTGTTGAAATTAAAAATTTGAAGTGAAATTTTCCAAGAATTATTTTTTTTTATCCCCTTTTTTGTTTTTTTACCTAAGGAATCTGAACCTTTATTATTGTTTGTCACTGGTATTCGAGTTTGTTCCTAAAGGAATCCAATGATACAAAATTAACAGTGTAATGGAGTAAATAAATCAGGTGTCTGCCAGCTTTAGTTAAAGAAATTTATAGTGAAAAGTGTTTATTCCTCTATAACTGGACCAACGACAGCACAGAACGAACCATAAAGTCTCTCGTCAAGGGATTTCCCTAATGAATGCAATAAGAGCAGTCTTGCAAATTGTTATAAAGGATTATGTTACTAGTATCCACGACCTTCCATGGTCTAGCAGAGGAGGGACGCACCTGGTGTAATACCTTCCTCAGGTTACATGTTAAGCCTCGTTCAGAGAACAGTGTTTCATTTCAATATTTACGGAGCAGAGGGTGCGTACAGAACTGGCTCGTCATACGCTAATCGTATCCATCATCGCTCACTTATCACCGCTTAATGTAATTAACGGTCGTTAAGCGAGACCAGCGATCGATGTAATCACGCCAGTCTGGACTACACAGTCTTTTATGGCTAGTGGCTACCACCAGCCCTGGCCAGCTGTCCTTTATAACTTTCTGGTGGTAATAACTACATCTCCACCTCTGCCAGCTGTCCTTTATAACTTTCTGTTGGTAATGACTACATCTCCACCTCTGCCAGCTGTCCTTTATAACTTTCTGTTGGTAATGACTACATCTCCACCTCTGCCAGCTGTCCTTTATAACTTTCTGGTGGTAATGACTACATCTCGACCTCTGCCAGCTGTCCTTTATAACTTTCTGGTGGTAATGACTACATCTCCACCTCTGCCAGCTGTCCTTTATAACTTTCTGTTGGTAATGACTACATCTCCACCTCTGCCAGCTGTCCTTTATAACTTTCTGGTGGTAATGACTACATCTCCACCTCTGCCAGCTGTCCTTTATAACTTTCTGGTGGTAATGACTACATCTCCACCTCTGCCAGCTGTCCTTTATAACTTTCTGGTGGTAATGACTACATCTCCACCTCTGCCAGCTGTCCTTTATAACTTTCTGGTGGTAATGACTACATCTGCACCTCTGCCAGCTGTCCTTTATAACTTTCTGTTGGTAATGACTACATCTCCACCTCTGCCAGCTGTCCTTTATAACTTTCTGGTGGTAATGACTACATCTGCACCTCTGCCAGCTGTCCTTTATAACTTTCTGTTGGTAATGACTACATCTCCACCTCTGCCAGCTGTCCTTTATAACTTTCTGGTGGTAATGACTACATCTCCACCTCTGCCAGCTGTTCTTTATAACTTTCTGGTGGTAATGACTACATCTCCACCTCTGCCAGCTGTCCTTTATAACTTTCTGGTGGTAATGACTACATCTCCACCTCTGCCAGCTGTCCTTTATAACTTTCTGGTGGTAATGACTACATCTCCACCTCTGCCAGCTGTCCTTTATAACTTTCTGGTGGTAATGACTACATCTCCACCTCTGCCAGCTGTCCTTTATAACTTTCTGGTGGTAATGACTACATCTCCACCTCTGCCAGCTGTCCTTTATAACTTTCTGTTGGTAATGACTACATCTCCACCTCTGCCAGCTGTCCTTTATAACTTTCTGGTGGTAATGACTACATCTCGACCTCTGCCAGCTGTCCTTTATAACTTTCTGCTTGGCTGATTTCATAGGACTGAAAAATTACTTAGGTGGGCTGAACTGGAATGACCTGACTAGGGGTCAGGTAGGTGGTGATGGTTGCCGATATGATGCTTTCCAGGGCATAGTTCTAGCTGCTCAGTCAAATTATGTTCCAAATAGGGAAATCAGATCAAACAAAAATGATCCTAAATGGATGAACAATAGATTAAAATATCTGATTGGTCAAAAGAGAGGCATATATAGGCAAATCAAAAGAGGAGAGGGGCAATTAAAAAATCGATATATTCAGTTAAAGAGAGAAATAAAAAAGGGAATTAGAAAAGCAAATAGAGATTATGAGGTTAAAGTTGCAAGAGAATCGAAGACTAACCCAAAAGGATTCTTTCAGGTATACAGAAGTAAGATCAGGGACAAGATAGGCCCACTCAAAAGTTCCTCGGGTCAGCTCACTGACAGTGATAAGGAAATGTGTAGAATTTTTAACACATACTTCCTCTCAGTTTTTACACAGGAGGATACCAGCGATATTCCAGTAATGATAAATTATGTAGAACAGGACGATAATAAACTGTGCACTATTAGGGTCACAAGTGACATGGTCCTTAGGCAAATAGATAAATTAAAACCTAACAAATCCCCAGGCCCTGATGAACTGTATGCAAGGGTTCTAAAGGAATGTAAAGAGGAGCTTAGCACACCTTTGGCTAATCTTTTCAACATATCACTACAAACTGGCATGGTGCCAGATAAGTGGAAAATGGCAAATGTGATACCTATTTTCAAAACAGGTGACAGGTCCTTAGCTTCGAACTATAGACCAATAAGCCTAACCTCCATAGTGGGAAAATTTATGGAATCAATAATTGCCGAGGCAGTTCGTAGCCACCTTGAAAAGCATAAATTAATCAACGAATCTCAGCATGGTTTTACAAAGGGGCGTTCCTGCCTTACGAATTTATTAACTTTTTTCACTAAGGTATTTGAGGAGGTAGATCATGGTAATGAATATGATATTGTGTATATGGACTTCAGTAAGGCTTTTGACAGGGTCCCACATCAGAGACTATTGAGGAAAATTAAAGCACATGGAATAGGAGGAGAAATTTTTTCCTGGATAGAGGCATGGTTGACAAATAGGCAGCAGAGAGTTTGCATAAATGGGGAGAAATCAGAGTGGGGAAGCGTCACGAGCGGTGTTCCACAGGGGTCAGTGTTGGGCCCCCTGCTGTTCACAATCTACATAAACGACATAGATGAGGGCATAAAGAGCGACATCGGCAAGTTTGCCGATGACACCAAAATAGGCCGTCGAATTCATTCTGACGAGGACATTCGAGCACTCCAGGAAGATCTGAATAGACTGATGCAGTGGTCGGAGAAGTGGCAGATGCAGTTTAATATAGACAAATGCAAAGTTCTAAATGTTGGACAGGACAATAACCATGCCACATATAAACTAAATAATGTAGATCTTAATATTACGGATTGCGAAAAAGATTTAGGAGTTCTGGTTAGCAGTAATCTGAAACCAAGACAACAGTGCATAAGTGTTCGCAATAAAGCTAATAGAATCCTTGGCTTCATATCAAGAAGCATAAATAATAGGAGTCCTCAGGTTGTTCTTCAACTCTATACATCCTTGGTTAGGCCTCATTTAGATTATGCTGCACAGTTTTGGTCACCGTATTACAGAATGGATATAAATTCTCTGGAAAATGTACAAAGGAGGATGACAAAGATGATCCCATGTATCAGAAACCTTCCCTATGAGGATAGACTAAGGGCCCTGAAACTGCACTCTCTAGAAAGACGTAGAATTAGGGGATATGATTGAGGTTTATAAGTGGAAGACAGGAATAAATAAAGGGGATGTAAATAGTGTGCTGAAAATATCTAGCCTAGACAGGACTCGCAGCAATGGTTTTAAGTTGGAAAAATTCAGATTCAGGAGGGATATAGGAAAGTACTGGTTGGGTAATAGAGTTGTGGATGAGTGGAACAAACTCCCAAGTACCGTTATAGAGGCCAGAACGTTGTGTAGCTTTAAAAATAGGTTGGATAAATACATGAGTAGATGTGGGTGGGTGTGAGTTGGACCTGATAGCTTGTGCTAACAGGTCGGTTGCCGTGTTCCTCCCTTAAGTCAATGTGACCTGACCTGACTAGGTTGGGTGCATTGGCTTAAGCCGGTAGGGACTTGGACCTGCCTCGCATGGGCCAGTAGGCCTTCTGCAGTGTTCCTTCGTTCTTATGTTCTTATGTTCTTAATGACTACATCTCCACCTCTGCCAGCTGTCCTTTATAACTTTCTGGTGGTAATGACTACATCTGCACCTCTGCCAGCTGTCCTTTATAACTTTCTGTTGGTAATGACTACATCTGCACCTCTGCCAGCTGTCCTTTATAACTTTCTGGTGGTAATGACTACATCTCCACCTCTGCCAGCTGTCCTTTATAACTTTCTGGTGGTAATGACTACATCTCCACCTCTGCCAGCTGTCCTTTATAACTTTCTGGTGGTAATGACTACATCTCTACCTCTGCCAGCTGTCCTTTATAACTTTCTGGTGGTAATGACTACATCTCCACCTCTGCCAGCTGTCCTTTATAACTTTCTCTGGTAATGACTACATCTCTACCTCTGCCAGCTGTCCTTTATAACTTTCTGGTGGTAATGACTACATCTCGACCTCTGCCAGCTGTCCTTTATAACTTTCTGGTGGTAATGACTACATCTCCACCTCTGCCTTCACTAACTACCACCTGCATCATCTCATTGATCTTAAATTTTAATGGCGATTGTGGTCCAGCTCCTGGGCCTCTTGAAAGTGCTCAACTACGGCTCCTGGGACTCTTGAAGGTGTTCAGTTACAGTTCCTGGGCTTCTTGAATGTGTTCAGCTATAGCTCCTGAGCCTCTTGAAAGTGTTCAACTACAGCTCCTGGGCCTCCTTAGAGTGTTGAATTTCCAGCCCTGATTCTTCTATGGACTTTTCGAGATATCGAAACAATGCCTCATACAATTGGTCTCAAATTTCAATGACAGTTGATAGGGTTGATTCTCAGCTCTTGGGCCTCTGGGGTCTCTCTCTCTCTCTCTCTCTCTCTCTCTCTCATTCTCTCTCTCTCTCTCTCTCTCTCTCTCTCTCTCTCTCTCTCTCTCTCTCTCTCTCTCTCTCTCTCTCTCTCTCTCTCTCTCTCTCTCTCTCTCTCTCTCTCTCTCTCTCTCTCTCTCTCTCTCTCTCTCATTCTCTCTCTCTCTCTTACATGGGGTTTTACAAGGTTAGGCACAAGCCTCTTAATTTTATTGAAAAGCTAGGAGCTGTTATCTACATCAGATCTTTTAAAAGCAATTTTATTGTTAATAGATATACAAACAGGGAACAGAATAAAGCTGGAGTCATCTGTATGCCAGATGGCTCTCTATCTCTCTCTCTCTCTCTCTCTCTCTCTCTCTCTCTCTCTCTCTCTCTCTCTCTCTCTCTCTCTCTCTCTGTTTATGACTCTCTTTCTCTATCCATCTGATAAGAAATTTCCTCAAAAATGGTGATGGTTGTGTCTGCAAGATTCCTTATAAAAATGTGATAAGTTTATTATGGTTCAACTGGGTCAAGTCTTGAACTAATGTTACATCAACATAAATACAGCATTAGAATTGGACAAGAGTCTAATGCACGTTTTTTCATGTTAGAGATTTTAACCATCTAAATGATTTTCAAAATGCCGAGAAAATTGTAACAAACAAGTTCATGGTTGAGAGAAATATTTCTGAATCAAGTTTCGAAAAAAATGGAATTGATTTTTATATGAATAATGTTTAGGGTTATTCATATTAGATTTATTTGTAATTAGTAAAATTTGGGAAGAATTTAAGCTATGCATGACACGTCCTTGGCACTTTCCACTACCATCATACTGGGTCGGGTCCTTGACACTTTCCACTACCATCATACTGGGTCGGGTCCTTGACACTTTCCACTACCATCATACTGGGTCGGGTCCTTGACGCTTTCCACTACCATCATACTGGGTCGGGTCCTTGACACTTTCCACTACCATCATACTGGGTCGGGTCCTTGACACTTTCCACTACCATCATACTGGGTCGGGTCCTTGACACTTTCCACTACCATCATACTGGGTCGGGTCCTTGACACTTTCCACTACCATCATACTGGGTCGGATCCTTGACACTTTCCACTACCATCATACTGGGTCGGGTCCTTGACACTTTCCACTACCATCATACTGGGTCGGGTCCTTGACACTTTCCACTACCATCATACTGGGTCGGGTCCTTGACACTTTCCACTACCATCATACTGGGTCGGGTCCTTGACACTTTCCACTACCATCATACTGGGTCGGGTCCTTGACACTTTCCACTACCATCATACTGGGTCGGGTCCTTGACACTTTCCACTACCATCATACTGGGCCGGGTCCTTGACACTTTCCACTACCATCATACTGGGCCGGGTCCTTGACACTTTCCACTACCATCATACTGGGCCGGGTCCTTGACACTTTCCACTACCATCATACTGGGTCGGGTCCTTGACACTTTCCACTACCATCATACTGGGTCGGGTCCTTGACACTTTCCACTACCATCATACTGGGTCGGGTCCTTGACACTTTCCACTACCATCATACTGGGTCGGATCCTTCACACTTTCCACTACCATCATACTGGGTCGGGTCCTTGACACTTTCCACTACCATCATACTGGGTCGGGTCCTTGACACTTTCCACTACCATCATACTGGGTCGGGTCCTTGACACTTTCCACTACCATCATACTGGGTCGGGTCCTTGACACTTTCCACTACCATCATACTGGGTCGGGTCCTTGACACTTTCCACTACCATCATACTGGGTCGGGTCCTTGACACTTTCCACTACCATCATACTGGGCCGGGTCCTTGACACTTTCCACTACCATCATACTGGGCCGGGTCCTTGACACTTTCCACTACCATCATACTGGGCCGGGTCCTTGACACTTTCCACTACCATCATACTGGGTCGGGTCCTTGACACTTTCCACTACCATCATACTGGGTCGGGTCCTTGACACTTTCCACTACCATCATACTGGGTCGGGTCCTTGACACTTTCCACTACCATCATACTGGGTCGGATCCTTCACACTTTCCACTACCATCATACTGGGTCGGGTCCTTGACACTTTCCACTACCATCATACTGGGTCGGGTCCTTGACACTTTCCACTACCATCATACTGGGTCGGGTCCTTTACACTTTCCACTACCATCATACTGGGTCGGGTCCTTGACACTTTCCACTACCATCATACTGGGTTGGGTCCTTCACACTTTCCACTACCATCATACTGGGTCGGGTCCTTGACACTTTCTACTACCATCATACTGGGTCGGGTCCTTGACTCTTTCCACTACCATCATACTGGGTCGAGTCCTTGACACTTTCCACTACCATCATACTGGGTCGGGTCTTTGACACTTTCCACTACCATCATACTGGGTCGGGTCTTTGACACTTTCCACTACCATCATACTGGGTCGGATCCTTGGTACCTTCTACTACCATCATACTGGGTCGGGTCCTTGACACTTTCCACTACCATCATACTGGGTCGGGTCCTTGACACTTTCCACTACCATCATACTGGGTCGGGTCCTTGACACTTTCCACTACCATCATACTTGGTCGGGTCTTTGACACTTTCCACTACCATCATACTGGGTCGGGTCCTTGACACTTTCCACTACCATCATACTGGGTCGGGTCCTTGACACTTTCTACTACCATCATACTGGGTTGGGTCCTTCACACTTTCCACTACCATCATACTGGGTTGGGTCCTTCACACTTTCCACTACCATCATACTGGGTCGGGTCCTTGACACTTTCTACTACCATCATACTGGGTCGGGTCCTTGACACTTTCTACTACCATCATACTGGGTCGGGTCCTTGACACTTTCCACTACCATCATACTGGGTCGGGTCCTTGACACTTTCCACTACCATCATACTGGGTTGGGTTCTTCACACTTTCCACTACCATCATACTGGGTCGGGTCCTTGACACTTTCCACTACCATCATACTGGGTCGGGTCCTTGACACTTTCCACTACCATTATACTGGGTCGGGTCCTTGACACTTTCCACTACCATCATACTGGGTCGGGTCCTTGACACTTTCCACTACCATCATACTGGGTCGGGTCCTTGACACTTTCCACTACCATCATACTGGGTCGGGTCCTTGACACGTTCCACTACCATCATACTGGGTCGGGTCCTTGACACTTTCCACTACCATCATACTGGGTCGGATCCTTGGCACTTTCCACTACCATCATACTGCGTCGGGTCCTTGGCACTTTCCACTACCATCGTACACACACACACAAATTCCTAATGCTCATTGTATTCATACCACAGTCATTATTCCCAGCATTAGCAATGTCTTCTCCACTAACACCGTGTAATATGGAATTGTTCTCAGTACGGCATCTCTCAGCCCAAGTAATGAGCTTACGGGGAGAATGAAATCGCCCCATTGTTATGGCGGATCTCCCAGCATCAGGGGAGAACCATGTTGATTATTACTGCTGGACACCTGCACCAACACTCCTCTTATATAAATATATATATATATATATATATATATATATATATATATATATATATATATATATATATATATATATATATATATATATATATATATATATATATTGCAAGTTCAAAAATAGTATGTTTTCCAGCGAATTTTAAAAGGAAAGATTTTACGTAAGAGAGAATATGCATGGGACTGCTGTTATGTATATCTTACTGCAATACTTTTGGAAAAACAGCAGAGAACAAATGAACAGCTGTAACTTATGCAACACAAGCAAAAAGCCTAAAATATTTTAAACAGTAAACCCGCAGAGAGTTTCCTGCTGTAAATCCTCCCAGGGAAGTGTGACATTGTTTTCCCGGGCTAGAGGAGACAAGTGCAATGGTCAGGAAAAACTAAAGTAAACTGTAATTTAAGTTTGTGGAACGTTTTGTGTTGTAAACTGCAGGTAAACTGAGGCAGAGCTCTCTTCGCACACACACACACACACACACACACACACACACACACACACACACACACACACAGTAAAAAGGTGACACAGTTGGAAGCTGAAGACACAGATGAATCACAGGGATGTTAGGAAGTATTTCTTCAGCCACAGAGTAGTCAGTAAGTGGAATAGTTTGGGAAGCGATGTAGTGGAGGCAGGATCCATACATAGCTTTAAGCAGAGGTATGATAAAGCTCACGGCTCAGGGAGAGTGACCTAGTAGCGATCAGTGAAGAGGCTGGGCCAGGAGCTCGGACTCGACCCCCGCAACCTCAACTAGGTGAGTACACACACACACACACACACATATATATATATACACACACACACACACACACACACATACAGAATTGAGTGGCCATGTAGTTATAATTCCTCATAGGATTTATATAAATCTTCTGACATTCCGTCTTGTACGTTCACTTCACTAAATCTCTCTTCCTGTACCATTGAAACCCCCCTGATGAGCCATTTGCCATACTGTAACTTAAGTGGCATTATCTTGGTGTCAGCCACGAGGGTCGGTCCACATGATGTATGTCCTCTCATTGTACCCAGAGATCCGCAACTTAAGGCAGTAACTTTGGTTTATGGATGATGGTTCTGTTACTGACCAGCCATACCTGGTAGAGACGGTAGGATGGTTGTCACCTTGTTGATTCACACGAATGCAAGTGCCTTTCTTTTGGTTCGTGGAGTATTGCTTTACCCTCTATACCCAGGAGACTTTCTGTGACTCGCTAGAAGTCATGTCAATGAGAATTGTCGGCGGTTCTTCCTATATTGCAGGTTTTCCTCTCACTGAAATTCATAATCCTTGTCAGTGACCTGGAGTTCTCAGCGTATGTTTGTGTGTGTGTGTGTGTGTGTGTGTGTGTGTGCGATACATACATTGTTAATAATAGTGTGTAGCTTCCGAGTGACGTGTTTTCTGTGTTTACTAAACGTAGACATTTCTTAACACTCTTAAATGTTAAAAAAAAAAAATATGACTTTTAACTCGCTTGGATCCCTGTCAACACTCCTCTCAGCCTCATTTATGATTTTCTAGGCTTAATGTAGTGTTGAACATATCTGTTTCAGCAGTGTTCAAAATATTTTTACTTCTAGGGAGTATGATTCAATGAACATGATAGTCATCTTGTTCACTACTAGTGAAAGTGTTCATCATTATTATTATTATTATTATTATTATTATTATTATTATTATTATTATTATTATTATTATTATTATTATTATTATTATTATTATTATTATTACTATTGTTTTTATTATCATTATTATAATTATTAATATCGTTATTATTATTATTATTATTATTATTATTATTATTATTATTATTATTATTATTATTATTATTATTATTATTGTTATTATTATTATTATTATTATTATTATTATTATTATTATTATTATTATTATTATTATTATTATTATATTATTATTATTATTATTGCTACTACTACTACTACTACTATTGTTATTATTTTCATTATTATAATTATTAATATCATTATTACTATTATTATTATTATTATTATTATTATTGTCATCATCATCATCATCATCATCATCATCATCATCATCATCATCATCATCATCATCATCATCATCATCATCATCATCATCATCATCATCATCATCACCATCATCATCATCATCATCATCATCATCATCACCATCATCATCATCATCACCATCATCATCATCATCATCATCATCATCATCATCATCATCATCATCATCATCATCACCATCATCATCATCATCACCATCATCATCATCATCATCATCATCATCATCATCATCATCATCATCATCATCATCATCATCATCATCATCATCACCATCATCATCATCATCATCATCATCATCATCATCATCATCATCATCATCATCATCATCATCTACACTGTTGTAACAATTCCTGTGTTCAACAAAAAATTATTCTGGTAATTTCCTGGAGTTTGTAAAATAATTATGATGTTGTCATCAGGACCAAGTTGGTTTAAGTACTTCTCATTAATACTTAATCCAGGGCATCATAATTACTAAACTTTAAACTTTTTTCCAATATCGGCCTAAAAAAAAAATTTGGGACAAATTATGTCATTTTTGTGTTTTTTTTTCCGTGGAGGGACAGAGAGAGAGAGAGAGAGAGAGAGAGACAGAGAGACAGACAGACAGACAGACAGACAGACAGATAGAACCTTGTGTAAAAGAGAGAGAGACAGACAGTCAGGACCTTGTGTGAAATAAACAGATAGACAGACAGAGAGTTGTACAAGAAGACTGGACCGTGTTGGACCACTCAGACAGTTGTACATGAAGGCTGGGACAGTGTTGGACCACTCAGACAGTGGTACATGAAGGCTGGGACAGTGTTGGACCACTCAGACAATTGTACATGAAGGCTGGGACCGTGTTGGACCACTCAGACAGTTGTACATGAAGACTGGGACCGTGTTGGACCACTCAGACAGTGGTACATGAAGGCTGGGACAGTGTTGGACCACTCAGACAATTGTACATGAAGGCTGGG
>NC_091315.1:33781577-33831577 GCF_038502225.1 Cherax quadricarinatus
TGTTGAACTTCCCCTGTTAACAACAGTGTTGAACTTCCCCAGTTAACAACAGTGTTGAACTTCCCCTGTTAACAACAGTGTTGAACTCCCCCTGTTAACAACAGTGTTGAACTTCCCCTGTTAACAACAGTGTTGAACTTCCCCTGTTAACAACAGTGTTGAACTTCCCCTGTTAACAACAGTGTTGAACTTCCCCTGTTAACAACACAACAGTCAAACTGTGGCTGAGATTCTCTTAATCTTCTGTAACATTGATATCAATACGTATTTTTACATTAAAATATAAAACTTATTAAAAAAAAAAGACATCAATTTAAAACTGCATAGATTTTGAGAGCAAATAAAAGTATAATGAATATGCAATCGAAAAAGGGGAAGAGCTAAAAATGAGTAACTTTCAGAGAGTTACATCATAAAATATCACATGCAGAACACTCATGCATGAAATATAGAAGGGGAACAGATGTATATATATATATATATATATATATATATATATATATATATATATATATATATATATATATATATATATATATATATATATATATATATATATATATATATGTATAATATAGGGAGGTACCGCCTCTAGAGATTAGCTCTCTGTTGTTAGTCATTATTGTTGTTGGTGTGTCTGCCTGATCCTTCGACTTTTGTTACTATGTCTGTTATTGTAATATCTTTCACTGGTGTCTGTTTCTGTTGATGTTGTTGCTGTTTCTTCTCTATTAATGTCCCATTATTTTTTCTGCTTATTTTTTGCTGCTGTTATTGCTGCTCATGATTTTACGGTTCCTGTTTTTTGCTGTTGCCGTAGCTGCTGTTGTTGCCGGTGTTACTGTTCTTTCCATCTGTTCGTGTTTATGATGCTCCTCCTGTTTCTGATACTTTTAATGTTGTCCCTTCTAATGTCTGTTTTTTTAACCTTACTTTGCAACATCTAAGTTCACTGTCATCCTATTATCCTGTTCTATGTAGCAGGAGAGATACATCTTAACATGGAAAGGCTGTCAGCGTTAGGAAACAGACAGCGGTTAAAGGGGGACAAATAAAGAGATGAAAGACATGTATCCGCAGTCAGTGGCTGTCAGCGCATAACATATGATGATGTTTTGGTCTGTCCTGAACTATTGTTAGTTGTTCCAGCCGCGGTATTGTTCCTGCCACGGTATTGTTCCTGCCACGGTATTGTTCCTGCCACGGTATTGTTCCAGCCACGGTATTGTGACTTTCATACTTCTTCAAAACAGAGCAGTGAATAGCATTATAGTGATAGTTCCCTTGGTACGTCTACCTTCAGTCAGTAGAGAATAGTATCGTAGTTCTCCTGGAAACTGTATTTGACACTTGTCCTGGAGAACACTGTCTACTTTCCTGCTCGTCTCTGGGGCCCACCAGGACAGCCACTTACCAATCGGATAACCGCGTCCTTGCTGGGGATAGCTGCTGAGAGGTAGGAGAGACAAAATAAATGTCTGCTGCAGTGCGAAAGAAAAAAAAATTGTCAGAATGTGATTTTTTTTACTATACAAGTATTATACGTACCAAATGCAAATATTCGAAATATTGCTCGAAAATCACTCTAGTGGGTGCAAACTTTATTTGTTCAAAAGGCAACTTAATTAACAATAAGAGATCAATACACTAAAGTGGGATGGAACTGAATGGCAGGTAAGGAATCAGAGTGCAGGCTGCTGTGTGTACTCAGGGTGAACTCAGTTGCAGAGTGCACACTGATGCCTCTGGCCTCCCGGGAGTGCCTCACAGAGTGGCAAGGCAGGAAAATCGACTAAGGGTGATTAAATATACTCTCAAGTGGCTTCGTATTCTCACAGAGAAAACAACATTGAGGAAGACGAAATAGAATATATTATGACTCTGGCTCCCAGATACCACAGCAGAAGCAAATGTATGTGGGAAGACGTGTGTATATTGAGAAAGCGAAACTTGGTACGAGTCACGAGGTGGAGAAGTAGGAGGAAACGCGAGTAAAGAGGGGAAAGTAAGAAAAAGTAGAGATAAAGAGGGTAAGAAAACTATAAAATAAAAATAAGATACGCCGGAGCGAGTTTCTTTCATCCTGCCATGAAGAGAAGGGATGATAAGAGTATTATACAGAATCATCAGATGACGGCACAAAGTCAACATTATCACGCATGGTAATGAAGGCTGAGGACCAGTAATCACCTTCGTTAAGTAAACTCACAATGAGGAGAAGAAAATAGGAGGTAATTAGATTTAAAATAGGATTAAATCCAGCAGTGTTGGAAGTGAAAATATTCATTTTAAAATAGCGGTAAAATATAGAGAAATGTAGATTTGGGAATAGTTATCTTTGCTGTAGTCTTGAGTAGACACAGTTATAATAATACTTGTTTGTTTACAAGGATTCATTGTTTCCTTGTAAACATCCTTTAGCATTTAAGGCTAAACAGAAAATATTAACGTCGGCGGATTTACTGACCTATTTTCCTAGTCTTCACCTGTTTTCATGTTTTCTGTTTGCTCGTCAAAACAGGATTGTCCTTATGCATTGTTCCAGTTTTAAAATGACGTCCGTGTGACGTAGCAACACGTTACCTGAAGTCACGTCACAGTGACTCTTGTCACGTCTCTGTGGACAGAGAGCTTATAAGTAATGGCATTTCTTCTGGTTCTTCCCCCAAATATAATCCAGCTCTAGGTGGTGGACACAGGCGCTACACAGCGCCATGTACCACCTGCCAACAGGGATCTGAGCAGACAGCAGAGCGCAGTTATTCATCAGCTGTGCCTTGGCTGTCCCACCACAAGCAAAATGCTGCAGAAGAGCAGTGTCAGCAGTGCCACGACACTGTCACACAATCATTGATTCACTCTCCTCTAGACTGCCAAGCAGCACTGGTAGTAAGGAATTACATTACTCCCTCACTACTCACAGATCAAGCTTAATCCACCGCTTTCTCTCCAGTATTCCCCTATGAGAATTAAAATTATATTTTTTAGTTGTATATCCGACAATTTGAAGCAGGAAAAACATTCAGGAAAATGAACATGATGTGCTTTTTACATCGGTTATGAAAAGTCTTTGTCATAAGACTTTCATGACTTCAAATACATCAAATAATCACAGCTGTGAGAAGTATTGTTACTTATAATGTGATCTCTGGAGTGAGAGCGATAACAAAAACACATCTAAGATAACAGATCTTAAGCAACAAACATTGGGCTAATCATGCAATCAAGAACCAATGTTAGGTGATTGATCATGACGCATCAACTAACAATAACAAGAGCAACAACAACAAAATCTCGTATCTATTAGAGGTAATAGAAAGCCAGCGGCATTATGATGTCAAACCACCACAATTGCCACGATACATTACTGGCATTAATGACATTATGTAAGGTCACACGATGACTCCTCTGTGTACCTTCTAAGGTCACATTCGCTTGTTATATAATAAACATCAAAAATGTTTATGTCTCGCTGATACTGACGTTTAGTCAACACAATACTCAGCTATCAGCAACATCTGACAGAAGAGTAGTTAAACGCGGGTTCTCATGTCCGCAGATTTATTCTTTGACGTGTCTCTTCCGCTTGAATTTCACTTTTCTACGTAGTTATCGCCTAACAATCTTGTGCTAATTTCTCCATAAAAGCCACAGTCGGTAAGTACATACATGACAGAGTTATGACAGTTATGACAGAATTATGAGAGTTATGGCAGAGTTATGACAGGGTTATGACATAATTATGACAGAGTTATGACGGAGTTATTGCAGAGTTATGTCAGAGTTATGACAGGGTTATGAAAGACTTATGCCAAGGTTAAGACATAATTACGACAGAGTTATGACAGAGTAATGACAGAATTATGACAATGGTGACATTGCTACTGCTTTGGTGTTTAAATATATATATATATATATATATATATATATATATATATATATATATATATATATATATATATATATATATATATATATATATATATATATATATATATATAAATATATATATATATATATATATATATATATATATATATATATATATATATATATATATATATATATATATATATATACATATATATATATATATATATATATATATATATATATATATATATATATATATATATATATGCAATAAGATCACAGTAAACAGGTGATAGTGAGGTGCTGGCCGACCCCTTATATAGCTTCCTTGGATGCTTCACTTTCATAGTTCCTTGATAATGTGAGTAGTCACGAAAGCGTTTGGAATTTCTCTATTCTTTCAGAGTGGTTGTTTTGCATATATATATATATATATATATATATATATATATATATATATATATATATATATATATATATATATATATATTATATATACATATTATATATGTATATATATATATATATTATATATATATATGTATATATATATATATATATTTATATATATATATGTGTGTGTGTGTGTGTGTGTGTGTGTGTGTGTGTGTGTGTGTGTGTGTGTGTGTGTGTGTGTGTGTGTGTGTGTGTGTGTGTGTGTGTGTGTGTGTGTGTGTGTGTGTGTGTGTGTGTGTGTGTGTGTGTGTGTGTGTGTGTGTGTGTAATATTTGTTAAAGCGTCTCTCTCCTCCCACAATTTTTGACTCAATTACAAATAATGTTAAAAAAATTATTCTTATACTGTAAATTTTTTGTCCCAGGGATTACGAAACTTTTTTTTCTGGGATTTTCCCCCAAAAGTTTGCTCATTCATTTTGTGTAATAACACAGAAATTTAAAAAAAAATCACAGATAAAAATTCAGATTTGTATGCACCATATCATTTTGTTTAAATAAAATTAAAAAATATATATATATATATAGCGTTTCTCCTGATATTCAAATAGATTTTTGCTTTAAATTTAGAGAAAAAAATACGAACTCTAATTTATAAAATAGTTTATGAGACAAGTATATAGTCAAATTTTTGTTCACAGTGAAGTCTTGGAAATTTATATTAATAATGTAATATGATTTTTTTTTTTGAAGGAGATAAACCAGAGACATAAATGTCGAACGTTTCCTGTCTGTTCACTGTTTCAAGACATTTAGGAAACACACACTTGTCTGGTACATGTTCAAGGTGATGTTACAACCTCCTTCATATATTGTCGTCAACTCTTCCTGGGACTCGCCCTTCTTATTACATCCCTTTACAATATAGTTTCTCTCCCTAACACTCCAGTCTTGTATTACCCATCTATGAACATAGTCAAGAATAACCGCAATTTTCTTCTCTTCTAAATACCTAACTTTAGCCTCACGTTTCTGCTATAAATTCTTCACTCTTATTCACTAACTTACAACCTGTTCCCTGTATTTACAACTCTAGCCACATCGCTCCCCTATCCACCCTAACACATGCCTTTCCAAAATACATAAATACAATAAACTGCGTCATTCCTTCACGTGAGAGCAGTTCACTTGATTACAAACACTTGTTCCACACTCCTCGTAAATACACTTTGTTCCACTGGACTCAGAGTTTCTCTCTTCCCCATCAGTTCTTCGAAAATAATTCTGTCGCTTCCTTCACAGGACTCGGGAGGTATTTTTAATAATGTTTTGTCGTTTTCCAGTGACCAAAATACTCAGGTAGTGTGGATACGCTCCACCAATGCTAGGGCACCTCGCCAGGTGCTAGGAGGCTCCGCCAGGTGCTAGGAGGCTCCGACAGGTGCTAGGAGGCTCCACCAGGTGCTAGGAGGCTCCGCCAGGTGCTAGGAGGCTTCGCCAGGTGCTAGGAGGCTCCGCCAGGTGCTAGGAGGCTACACTGCACTCACAAATACAATACAGAAATTCCGTAACCACTCCATCAGTTTACATCAACTTGCTCTCACAGTTCCTCTCACAACAACATCCACCTTCCATGAACAAGACACATATATCTTTCCTGAGTATCTTCATTACCTCGAGGTTCCGCAACAGGTTTTTTCGCTCGAATACAGGTGAATATAACACTGAAAACAGTGATTAAAGTCGTGGTTTTGAGGTGATCAATACCACAGCCGCCTTCATCATTATTATACAAACAACATCGATGTTTTTCCCGCTTGCAAGACGTAGCATCCCCACCTCCCTCCCGGAACTCACCTCCGCCACTCTCCCAACTAACAAATCCCATTTCTCATGGCTTATGCAGGAAATTTCTGCCTCCATTTCAACAATCTTCATTCAACAATTTTTTCGTAATATTCTCTCTATCTTCCTAATAGCTGCACCTCCATGTCCACAGCCCCGCCTCCCTCACTTCCTCTCAGAACCTCCACGTCCACAGCCCCGCCTCCCTCACTTCCTCTCAGAACCTCCACGTCCACAGCCCCACCTCCCCCACTTCCTCTCAGAACCTCCATGTCCACAGCCCCGCCTCCCTCACTTCCTCTCAGAACCTCCACGTCCACAGCCCCACCTCACTCACTTCTTCTCAGAACCTCCACGTCCACAGCCCCATCTCCCTCACTTCCTCTCAGAACCTCCATGTCCACAGCCCCGCCTCCCTCACTTCCTCTCAGAACCTCCACGTCCACAGACCCACCTCCCTCGCTTCCTCTCAGAACCTCCACGTCCACAGCCCCACCTCCCTCACTTCTTCTCAGAACCTCCACGTCCACAGCCCCACCTCCCTCACTTCCTCTCAGAACCTCCATGTCCACAGCCCCGCCTCCCTCACTTCCTCTCAGAATTTCCACGTCCACAGACCCACCTCCCTCGCTTCCTCTCAGAACCTCCACGTCCACAGCCCCACCTCCCTCACTTCTTCTCAGAACCTCCACGTCCACAGCCCCGCCTCCCTCACTTCCTCTCAGAACCTCCACGTCCACAGCCCCACCTCCCTCACTTCCTCTCAGAACCTCCACGTCCACAGCCCCGCCTCCCTCACTTCCTCTCAGAACCTCCACGTCCACAGCCCCGCCTCCCTCACTTCCTCTCAGAACCTCCACGTCCACAGCCCCACCTCCCTCACTTCTTCTCAGAACCTCCACGTCCACAGCCCCACCTCCCTCACTTCCTCTCAGAACCTCCATGTCCACAGCCCCGCCTCCCTCACTTCCTCTCAGAATTTCCACGTCCACAGACCCACCTCCCTCGCTTCCTCTCAGAACCTCCACGTCCACAGCCCCACCTCCCTCACTTCTTCTCAGAACCTCCACGTCCACAGCCCCACCTCCCTCACTTCCTCTCAGAACCTCCACGTCCACAGCCCCACCTCCCTCACTTCCTCTCAGAACCTCCACGTCCACAGCCCCACCTCCCTCACTTCCTCTCAGACAAGTGCATTTGCTATCTAGATTTTCTCATCTTATTTATCTCACTCGTAAACTCTTTCTCATTCTCAGGAAAATTGTCTGATAATGTCTCACACATTCTCGTTTTTTCCCCTTTTAATCTACTTTCACAACCTTCCACAAATATTTTTTCTTCCCCACTAATCCCACACTTCCCTCTCCCCTTATCTTTAATCCCCTTACCCACTATCCCCTCACCCACCTCCCCTTCCTCCCACCCCCACACAAACTGACATAGACTCAGGGTATTGTAAAAAAAAAAAAACTCGTGGCTAGGCAATATATATATATATATATATATATATATATATATATATATATATATATATATATATATAAACTCAGAGAAGAACAAGAACAATAACTTGTAACTCGAAGCTTAGACAACAACAACAGCATTAACGTGTAATTGAAAGCTTAAACATCAGCATAATCGCGCAACAGGAAGCTCAAACAACAGCATTAAAGCTCAACAGAAAGCTTAAACAGCAGTAATAACACGCAACAGAAAGCTTAAATAACGGCACTAACGAGCAACAGAAATCTTAAACAACAGTATTAGCGCGCAACAGAAAGCTTGAACAAAAGTATTAACGCGCAACAGAAAGCTTAAACAGTATTAACGCGCAACAGGAATCTTAAACAACAGTATTAATGTGCAACCAAAAGCTTAAATCTGTTGCCAGAACAGTAACACGCAACAGGATATTTACTTAAGACAGAACAAAAGGACTCTACTGCTACAAACAACAACAACAACAACAGACTCCGAGGTAGCGTGTTTGTTTTGCACTCAGAGGACGGAGGATCGAGCCTCAACCCATCACCCCTTGGGCTAAAGTAACCCGTACGGGTTTAGCGCTTCGGGCAAATATATTTGGCGCATCCTGGAGATTAGTCACTGATTTAGATTAAAAATTCATTATTCAACAATAACATCGAACAGAAGAATACAGTACCTTGTAGTGTATTGTAGACGTGAATACAATACCTTGTAGTGTGTTGTAGTTGTGAATACAATACCTTAGTGTGTTGTAGTTGTGAATACAATACCTTAGTGTGTTGTAGTTGTGAATACAATACCTTTGTGAGTTTGAGGGTGAATTCAATATTTTAGTGTGCTGTAAAGATGGATACAATAGTCAAGTGTGTTGTGAAAGTGAATACAATACCTAAGTCCGTAATAAAATTGAATACAGTAGAGTCCTACAAGAAACTGTTGAATAGTCACTTTGCAAAAAACAGTTTCAAGCATAAACAGTTCAAAGGAATATATATCTACATATATACGTATATCAAGAGTGAGACAGGAGTCATAGTGAGGCAGGTGAGTGAGTGTGGTAGTGGTGAGTCAATGTGGGTGAGACAGGTGAGTCAGTGTGACAGAGTTAAATCAGTGTGACAGAGGTGAGTCAGTGAGACAGGTGAGTCAGTATGACAGAGGTGAGTCAGTGTGACAGGTGAGTCAGTGTGACAGAGTTGAGTCAGTGTGACACAGCTGAGTCAGTGTGACAGAGGTGAGTCAGTGAGACAGGTGAGTCAGTATGACAGAGGTGAGTCAGTGTGACAGGTGAGTCAGTGTGACAGAGTTGAGTCAGTGTGACACAGCTGAGTCAGTGTGACAGAGGTGAGTCAGTGAGACAGGTGAGTCAGTGTGACACAGGTGAGTCAGTGTGACAGATGAGTCCTTGAAGCACTACTACTTAACACACTAACAAATCATTCTCTGCTTTATGCTGTTGTAAATACTAAATTTAATGAGAGTGTTTTGGCAGGCGGCAGTCTAATTAAACTTTAGTTGAACTAATCCTGGTCCAGTGGACATCACGACTGCTGGAATGGAATATAAATCCACAACGAATGTTCACATCAGCGTTCACTTTTATGATAACTCTGTCATCATTAGCGCAGCGTGTTCCTGTTATATTACTTGTTGTGTATATAGCTGGAGAAATCCAAGACAACCTTTGTATATACGTAACTAGAAAGCGCAGGACACTGTAACCGTGTATATACCTCGGAAAGTCCAAGCGAGTTGCGTATGTATCTAGACACTGTGCCTGTGTCTGTTGATGGAGTGATGACACTGAACTAAAGATCATGAACGATCTGCACAGTTTGAGAGCATTATATGCCATTTGTGAACTGTAGTTGTTCCAGACGAAGCGAGTAAAGGTGCTTATGTGAGAAGTTACAGCGTGTTCCAGCAGCAGTCATGACTCGCTCGGTGTGTTCGCACCTCTCAACGAACATTCTCTCTCTCTCTCTCTCTCTCTCTCTCTCTCTCTCTCTCTCTCTCTCTCTCTCTCTCTCTCTCTCTCTCTCTCTCTCTCTCTCTCTCTCTCTCTCTCTCTCTCTGCTACCAGCGAAGACTCTGGCAGCTGAGAAAGAAATGAGCTGGAGGTGTCATCTTTCATGAGGCGACAACATGGTTGTACAGTCTCTGTGTAAAGTAAGTGAACTTACCCAAAAAGACTGTCACAAAGAGTGCAAAGACACGGGTAGCAGAGAAAATGAGCTGAGGTCTGACAACAGTTCTGAATCTGAAAAGCTGAACATTGTGTTCACATTACGAACACAAAATTGATGTTCTGCCGATGTCATCCTTCACAATGCAGCAGAAGGAAGACTCCAAGTAACTCTGCGGAAAGTAAGTGATCTAACTCCAAAAGACCATCACAACGCATGCATATCATGTATTTTCGTCATTAACTTCGTGAAATCTGTAGAATAAAAACATCTTATTCACTGGTCTTTAAGTTTGTTGCTGTGTCATAACGACCACAATTTATTTCGACCACAATTTATTTCTCCCTCACACATGCCTCCAGTCGCTTTTCACATGCGGTTTTATTATAGTCATTGTAAGTTAAGTTAAAACCTCTCTCATTACTGTGTCTTTTCAGCAAAATAGCAGAGTTTGGGGTATATTATTATTTAGTGCTAAATGTGGACGATTGTATTTCCCGGTCACGTTACACTAACATAAAGAATACAGAGTCCTGAGGAACGAGGCGACAAAACGACTGTATCCCCGTAGCTGCACATACTTGAGCACGTTACAGGAGACAGCATTACATAACGTCAGGAAATTTAACAAATCCTGCAAGGTCGCTTATATAAAAAAAAAAGAGTTCACGAACGAGGTTAAAAAAAGTATACTGTAACAAGTAATATTTACCAACATTGTGTTATCCGCCAGAATGTCCTGTGTACGAATGTTCTGAATGTTAACGATGTTGTCTAAACAGGTGAACAGGTCTGAACGATGTGTGTGTAGCTTAAGCGACCTGACTCTGAGCAGGTGAACGCCGTGTGTTACCCGAGCATAGATAAACAATGACTCAGGAAATTGTAATGACAAGACTGCAAACAAACCATACCACGAGCGGGATTTGAACCCGCGATCACAGATCCTCAAAAACTCCAGACCGGCGCTTTAGCCAATATATGTATTTCCCTATAACAGGATCGCACTAGATGATCCACACGGTTTTAGCGCCTTCACATACGACATAAATATATCACACGAATCCAATGCTGGGGGAAACTTGTGAAAATTGAGCGAGGACTAAGAGCAGAGACTAGCGTATTTTCGGCTCTTAAAATAAGAAAATACTCTTATTTCCCAAGTTGAATGATGCGAAATAGATCTATTATTTTTTTCATTTTGCGTTGATGTAATGGTGCATGTGAGTGAACTGAATTCCAAATTGCAAGGGAAGGGTGCAATTTACCTTTGATTTGTACCAAAGTTTCGAGGAATTGTTGACGAATTTACTTATACGAGGCGAGGCAGGAAAGTTGTTATATGAGGCGAGGCAGGAAAGTTGTTATATGAGGCGAGGCAGGAAAGTTGTTATATGAGGCGAGGCAGGAAAGTTGTTATGTGAGGCGAGGCAGGAAAGTTGTTATTTGAGGCGAGGCAGGAAAGTTGTTATACCAGGCGAGGCAGGAAAGTTGTTATACGAGGCGAGGCAGGAAAGTTGTTATGTGAGGCGAGGCAGGAAAGTTGTTATACGAGGCGAGGCAGGAAAGTTGTTATATGAGGCGAGGCAGGAAAGTTGTTATGTGAGGCGAGGCAGGAAAGTTGTTATGTGAGGCGAGGCAGGAAAGTTGTTATACGAGGCGAGGCAGGAAAGTTGTTATATGAGGCGAGGCAGGAAAGTTGTTATACGAGGCGAGGCAGGAAAGTTGTTATGTGAGGCGAGGCAGGAAAGTTGTTATACGAGGCGAGGCAGGAAAGTTGTTATATGAGGCGAGGCAGGAAAGTTGTTATGTGAGGCGAGGCAGGAAAGTTGTTATGTGAGGCGAGGCAGGAAACTTGTTATACGAGGCGAGGCAGGAAAGTTGTTATGTGAGGCGAGGCAGGAAAGTTGTTATACGAGGCGAGGCAGGAAAGTTGTTATACGAGGCGAGGCAGGAAAGTTGTTATACGAGGCGAGGCAGGAAAGTTGTTATACGAGGCGAGGCAGGAAAGTTGTTATACGAGGCGAGGCAGGAAAGTTGTTATACGAGGCGAGGCAGGAAAGTTGTTATACGAGGCGAGGCAGGAAAGTTGTTATACGAGGCGAGGCAGGAAAGTTGTTATACGAGGCGAGGCAGGAAAGTTGTTATACGAGGCGAGGCAGGAAAGTTGTTATATGAGGCGAGGCAGGAAAGTTGTTATACGAGGCGAGGCAGGAAAGTTGTTATACGAGGCGAGGCAGGAAAGTTGTTATATGAGGCGAGGCAGGAAAGTTGTTATATGAGGCGAGGCAGGAAAGTTGTTATATGAGGCGAGGCAGGAGCCAGGAATGTTCCTTAGTTTACAACATTATTCCCTCGAATCGAAACATGAATATTGTCATGAACCAGCACGTGGTGAATCGAAAAATTAAACACTGTAAATAAAGCCCCATTGTGGGGTGATAAAGCTCCATTGTGGGGTGATAAAGCTCCATTGTGGTGTGATAAAGCCCCATTGTGGGGTGATAAAGCTCCATTGTGGGGTAATAAAGCTCCATTGTGGTGTGATAAAGCTCCATTGTGGGGTAATAAAGCCCCATTATGGGATGATAAAGCTCCATTGTGGGGTGATAAAGCTCCATTGTGGGGTAATAAAGCCCCATTATGGGATGATAAAGCTCCATTGTGGGGTGATAAAGCCTCACTGTGTAACCGAAAAGATAAAACTTCCACAATTACTCTCCGTTCCGTTGTCACTTAAGTGTTGAATGTTTTGGTCAGTTATACCTGTAGTGTGAACCACTGACCTGTAGTGTGAACCACTGACCTGTAGTGTGAACCACTGACCTGTAGTGTGAACCACTGACCTGTAGTGTGAACCACTGACCTGTAGTGTGAACCACTGACCTGTAGTGTGAACCATTGACCTGTAGTGTGAACCACTGACCAATAGTGTGAACCATTGACCTGTAGTGTGAACCACTGACCTGTAGTGTGAACCATTGACCTGTAGTGCGAACCACTGACCAATAGTGTGAACCATTGACCTATAGTGTGAACCATTGACTTGTAGTGTGAACCACTGACCTGTAGTGTGAACCATTGGCCTGTAGTGTGAACCACAGACCTGTAGTGTGAATTACTGACCTGTAGTGTGAACCATTGACCTGTAGTGTGTACCATTGACCTGTAGTGTGAACCACTGACCTGTAGTGTGAATTACTGACCTGTAGTGTGAACCATTGACCTGTAGTGTGAACCACTGACCTGTAGTGTGAACCATTGACCTGTAGTGTGAACCACTGACCTGTAGTGTGAATTACTGACCTGTAGTGTGAACCACTGACCTATAGTGCAAACCAGTGACCTGTAGTGTGAATCACTGACCTGTAGTTTGAATCACTGACCTGTAGTGTGAACCACCGACCTGCAATGTGAACCACTGACCTGTAGTGCGAACCACTGACCTATAGTGTGAACCATTGACCTGTAGTGTGAACCACTGACCTGTAGTGTGAACCACTGACCTGTATTGTGAATCACTCACCTGTAGTGTGAACCATTGACTTGCAGTGTGAACCACTGACCTGTAGTGTGAACCATTGGCCTGTAGTGTGAACCACAGACCTGTAGTGTGAATTACTGACCTGTAGTGTGAACCACTGACCTGTAGTGTGTACCATTGACCTGTAGTGTGAACCACTGTCCTGTAGTGTGAATTACTGACCTGTAGTGTGAACCATTGACCTGTAGTGTGAACCACTGACCTGTAGTGTGAACCATTGACCTGTAGTGTGAACCACTGACCTGTAGTGTGAATTACTGACCTGTAGTGTGAACCACTGACCTATAGTGCGAACCAGTGACCTGTAGTGTGAATCACTGACCTGTAGTTTGAATCACTGACCTGTAGTGTGAACCACCGACCTGCAATGTGAACCACTGACCTGTAGTGCGAACCACTGACCTATAGTGTGAACCATTGACCTGTAGTGTGAACCACTGACCTGTTGTGTGAACCACTGACCTGTAGTGTGAATCACTCACCTGTAGTGTGAACCATTGACCTGTAGTGTGAACAACTGACCTGTAGTTTGAACCACTGATCTGTAGTGTGAACCACTGACCTATAGTTTGAACCACTGACATGTATTGTGAACCACTGACCTGTAGTGTGAACCACTAACCTGTAGTTTGAACCAATGACCTGTAGTGTGAACTACTGACCTGTAGTGTGAACCATTGACCTGTAGTGTGAACCACTGACCTGTAATGTGAACCACTGACCTGTAGTGTGAACCACTGAACTGTAGTTTGAACCACTGACCTGTAGTGTGAACCACTGACCTGTACTGTGAACCATTGCCCTGTAGTGTGAACCACTGACTTGTAGTGTGAACCACTGACTTGTAGTATTAACCACTGACCTGTAGTGTGAACCAGTGACCTGTAGTACGAACCACTGACCTTTAGTGTGAACCATTGACCTGTAGTGTGAACCATTGGCCTGTAGTGTGAACCACTGGCCTTTAATGTGAACCACTGTCCTGTAATATGAACTACTGACCTGTAGTTTGAATCACTGACCTGTAGTGTGAACCACCGACCTGCAGTGTGAACCACTGACCTGTAGTGCGAACCACTGACGTATAGTGTGAACCACTGACCTGTAGTTTGAATCACTGACCTGTAGTGTGAACCACTGACCTGTAGTATGAACCACTCTACCTGTAGTGTGAACCACTGACCTGTAGTGGGAACCATTGACCTGTAGTGTGAACCACTGACCTGTAGTGTGAACTGCTGACCTGTAGTGTGGACCACTGACCTGTAGTGTGAACCACTGACCTGTAGTGCGAACCACTGTCCTGTAGTGTGAACCATTGACCTGTAGTGTGAACCATTGCCCTGTAGTGTGAACCACTGACCTGTAGTGTGAACCATTGACATGCAGTGTGATCCACTGACCTGTAGTGTGAACCACTGACCTGTAGTTTGAACCACTGATCTGTAGTGTGAACCACTGACCTGTAGTGTGAACCACTGACCTGTATTGTGAACCAATGATCTGTAGTGTGAACCACTGACCTGTAGTTTGAACCAATGACTTGTAGTGTAAACCACTGACCTGTAGTGTGAACCATTGACCTGTAGTGTGAACCACTGACCTGTAATGTGAACCACTGACCTGTAGTGTGAACCACTGGACTGTAGTTTGAACCGCTGACCTGTAGTTTGAACCACTGACCTGTAGTGTGAACCACTGACCTGTAGTGTGTACCATTGACCTGTAGTGTGAACCACTGACCTGTAGTGTGAATTACTGACCTGTAGTGTGAACCATTGACCTGTAGTGTGAACCACTGACCTGTAGTGTGAACCATTGACCTGTAGTGTGAACCACTGACCTGTAGTGTGGATTACTGACCTGTAGTGTGAATCACTGACCTGTAGTTTGAATCACTGACCTGTAGTGTGAACCACCGACCTGCAATGTGAACCACTGACCTGTAGTGCGAACCACTGACTTATAGTGTGAACCATTGACCTGTAGTGTGAACCACTGACCTGTAGTTTGAACCACTGACCTGTAGTGTGAATCACTCACCTGTAGTGTGAACCATTGATTTGTAGTGTGAACCACTGGCCTGTAGTGTGAATCACTGACCTGTAGTGTGAACCATTGACCTGTAGTGTGAACCACTGACCTGTAGTTTGAACCACTGATCTGTAGTGTGAACCACTGACCTGTAGTGTGAACCACTCACCTGTATTGTGAACCACTGACCTGTAGTGTGAACCACTGACCTGTAGTTTGAACCACTGACCTGTAGTGTGAACCATTGACCTGTAGTGTGAACCATTGACCTGTAATGTGAACCACTGACCTGTAGTGTGAACCACTGAACTGTAGTTTGAACCACTGACCTGTAGTGTGAACCACTGATCTGTAGTGTGAACCATTGCCCTGTAGTGTGAACCACTGACCTGTAGTGTGAACCACTGACTTGTAGTATTAACCACTGACCTGTAGTGTGAACCTCTGACCTGTAGTATGAACCACTGACCTTTAGTGTGAACCATTGACCTGTAGTGTGAACCATTGTCCTGTAGTGTGAACCACTGACCTTTAATGTGAACCACTGTCCTGTAATATGAACTACTGACCTGTAGTTTGAATCACTGACCTGTAGTGTGAACCACCGACCTGCAGTGTGAACCATTGACCTGTAGTTTGAATCACTGACCTGTAGTGTGAACCACTGACCTGTAGTGTGAACCACTGACCTGTAGCATGAACCACTCTACCTGTAGTGTGAACCACTGACCTGTTGTGTGAACCATTGACCTGTAGTGTGAACCACTGACCTGTAGTGTGAGCTACTGACCTGTAGTGTGGACCACTGACCTGTAGTATGAACCACTGACCTGTAGTGCGAACCACTGTCCTGTAGTGTGAACCGCTGACCTGTAGTGTGAACCATTGCCCTGTAGTGTGAACCACTGACCTGTAGTGTGAACCACTGACATGTAGTGCGATCCACTGACCTGTAGTGTGAACCACTGACCTGTAGTTTGAACCACTGATCTGTAGTGTGAACCACTGACCTGTAGTGTGAACCACTGACCTGTATTGTGAACCAATGATCTGTAGTGTGAAACACTGACCTGTAGTTTGAACCAATGACCTGTAGTGTAAACCAATGACCTGTAGTGTGAACCATTGACCTGTAGTGTGAACCACTGACCTGTAGTGTGAACCACTGAACTGTAGTTTGAACCACTGACCTGTAGTTTGAACCACTGACCTGTAGTGTGAACCATTGCCCTGTAGTGTGAACCACTGACCTGTAGTGTGAACCACTGACTTGTTGTGTGGACCATTGACCTGTAGTGTGAACCACTGACCTGTATTGTGAACCACTGACCTGTAGTGTGAAGCATTGACCTGTAGTGTGAACCACTGACCTGTAGTGTGAATCACTGACCTGTAGTATGAACCATTGACTTGTAGTGTGAACCACTGACTTGTAGTGTGATCCACTGACCTGTAGTGTGAACCACTGACCTGTAGTTTGAACCACTGATCTGTAGTGTGAACCACTGATCTGTAGTGTGAACCACTGACCTGTATTGTGAACCACTGACCTGTAGTGTAAACCACTGACCTGTAGTTTTAACCAATGACCTGTAGTGTAAACCACTGACCTGTAGTGTAAACCATTGACCTGTAGTGTGAACCACTGACCTGTAATGTGAACCACTGACCTGTAGTGTGAACCACTGAACTGTAGTTTGAACCACTGACCTGTAATGTGAACCACTGACCTGTAGTGTGAACCATTGCCCTGTAGTGTTAACCACTGACCTGTAGTGTGAACCACTGACTTGTAGTGTGAACCACTGACCTGTAGTGTGAATTACTGACCTGTAGTGTGAACCATTGACCTGTAGTGTGAACCACTGACCTGTAGTGTGAACCATTGACCTGTAGTGTGAACCACTGACCTGTAGTGTGAATTACTGACCTGTAGTGTGAATCACTGACCTGTAGTTTGAATCACTGACCTGTAGTGTGAACCACCGACCTGCAATGTGAACCACTGACCTGTAGTGCGAACCACTGACTTATAGTGTGAACCATTGACCTGTAGTGTGAACCACTGACCTGTAGTGTGAACCATTGACCTGTAGTGTGAACCACTGACCTGTAGTGTGAATTACTGACCTGTAGTGTGAACCACTGACCTATAGTGCGAACCAGTGACCTGTAGTGTGAATCACTGACCTGTAGTTTGAATCACTGACCTGTAGTGTGAACCACCGACCTGCAATGTGAACCACTGACCTGTAGTGCGAACCACTGACCTATAGTGTGAACCATTGACCTGTAGTGTGAACCACTGACATGTAGTGTGAACCACTGACCTGTAGTGTGAATCACTCACCTGTAGTGTGAACCATTGACCTGTAGTGTGAACAACTGACCTGTAGTTTGAACCACTGATCTGTAGTGTGAACCACTGACCTATAGTTTGAACCACTGACATGTATTGTGAACCACTGACCTGTAGTGTGAACCACTAACCTGTAGTTTGAACCAATGACCTGTAGTGTGAACTACTGACCTGTAGTGTGAACCATTGACCTGTAGTGTGAACCACTGACCTGTAATGTGAACCACTGACCTGTAGTGTGAACCACTGAACTGTAGTTTGAACCACTGACCTGTAGTGTGAACCACTGACCTGTACTGTGAACCATTGCCCTGTAGTGTGAACCACTGACTTGTAGTGTGAACCACTGACTTGTAGTATTAACCACTGACCTGTAGTGTGAACCAGTGACCTGTAGTACGAACCACTGACTTTTAGTGTGAACCATTGACCTGTAGTGTGAACCATTGGCCTGTAGTGTGAACCACTGGCCTTTAATGTGAACCACTGTCCTGTAATATGAACTACTGACCTGTAGTTTGAATCACTGACCTGTAGTGTGAACCACCGACCTGCAGTGTGAACCACTGACCTGTAGTGCGAACCACTGACGTATAGTGTGAACCACTGACCTGTAGTTTGAATCACTGACCTGTAGTGTGAACCACTGACCTGTAGTATGAACCACTCTACCTGTAGTGTGAACCACTGACCTGTAGTGTGAACCATTGACCTGTAGTGTGAACCACTGACCTGTAGTGTGAACTGCTGACCTGTAGTGTGGACCACTGACCTGTAGTGTGAACCACTGACCTGTAGTGCGAACCACTGTCCTGTAGTGTGAACTATTGACCTGTAGTGTGAACCATTGCCCTGTAGTGTGAACCACTGACCTGTAGTGTGAACCATTGACATGCAGTGTGATCCACTGACCTGTAGTGTGAACCACTGACCTGTAGTTTGAACCACTGATCTGTAGTGTGAACCACTGACCTGTAGTGTGAACCACTGACCTGTATTGTGAACCAATGATCTGTAGTGTGAACCACTGACCTGTAGTTTGAACCAATGACTTGTAGTGTAAACCACTGACCTGTAGTGTGAACCATTGACCTGTAGTGTGAACCACTGACCTGTAATGTGAACCACTGACCTGTAGTGTGAACCACTGGACTGTAGTTTGAACCGCTGACCTGTAGTTTGAACCACTGACCTGTAGTGTGAACCATTGACCTGTAGTGTGAACCATTGACCTGTAGTGTGTACCATTGATCTGTAGTGTGAACCACTGACCTGTAGTGTGAATTACTGACCTGTAGTGTGAATTACTGACCTGCAGTGTGAACCATTGACCTGTAGTGTGAACCACTGACCTGTAGTGTGAACCATTGACCTGTAGTGTGAACCACTGACCTGTAGTGTGAATTACTGACCTGTAGTGTGAATCACTGACCTGTAGTTTGAATCACTGACCTGTAGTGTGAACCACCGACCTGCAATGTGAACCACTGACCTGTAGTGCGAACCACTGACTTATAGTGTGAACCATTGACCTGTAGTGTGAACCACTGACCTGTAGTTTGAACCACTGACCTGTAGTGTGAATCACTCACCTGTAGTGTGTGCCATTGACTTGTAGTGTGAACCACTGGCCTGTAGTGTGAATCACTGACCTGTAGTGTGAACCATTGACCTGTAGTGTGAACCACTGACCTGTAGCTTGAACCACTGATCTGTAGTGTGAACCACTGACCTGTAGTGTGAACCACTCACCTGTATTGTGAACCACTGACCTGTAGTGTGAACCACTGACCTGTAGTTTGAACCAATGACCTGTAGTGTGAACCACTGACCTGTAGTGTGAACCATTGACCTGTAGTGTGAACCATTGACCTGTAATGTGAACCACTGACCTGTAGTGTGAACCACTGAACTGTAGTTTGAACCACTGACCTGTAGTGTGAACCACTGATCTGTAGTGTGAACCATTGCCCTGTAGTGTGAACCACTGACCTGTAGTGTGAACCACTGACTTGTAGTATTAACCACTGACCTGTAGTGTGAACCTCTGACCTGTAGTATGAACCACTGACCTTTAGTGTGAACCATTGACCTGTAGTGTGAACCATTGTCCTGTAGTGTGAACCACTGACCTTTAATGTGAACCACTGTCCTGTAATATGAACTACTGACCTGTAGTTTGAATCACTGACCTGTAGTGTGAACCACCGACCTGCAGTGTGAACCATTGACCTGTAGTTTGAATCACTGACCTGTAGTGTGAACCACTGACCTGTAGTGTGAACCACTGACCTGTAGCATGAACCACTCTACCTGTAGTGTGAACCACTGACCTGTTGTGTGAACCATTGACCTGTAGTGTGAACCACTGACCTGTAGTGTGAACTACTGACCTGTAGTGTGGACCACTGACCTGTAGTATGAACCACTGACCTGTAGTGCGAACTACTGTCCTGTAGTGTGAACCGCTGACCTGTAGTGTGAACCATTGCCCTGTAGTGTGAACCACTGACCTGTAGTGTGAACCACTGACATGTAGTGCGATCCACTGACCTGTAGTGTGAACCACTGACCTGTAGTTTGAACCACTGATCTGTAGTGTGAACCACTGACCTGTAGTGTGAACCACTGACCTGTATTGTGAACCAATGATCTGTAGTGTGAAACACTGACCTGTAGTTTGAACCAATGACCTGTAGTGTAAACCAATGACCTGTAGTGTGAACCATTGACCTGTAGTGTGAACCACTGACCTGTAGTGTGAACCACTGAACTGTAGTTTGAACCACTGACCTGTAGTTTGAACCACTGACCTGTAGTGTGAACCATTGCCCTGTAGTGTGAACCACTGACCTGTAGTGTGAACCACTGACTTGTTGTGTGGACCATTGACCTGTAGTGTGAACCACTGACCTGTATTGTGAACCACTGACCTGTAGTGTGAAGCATTGACCTGTAGTGTGAACCACTGACCTGTAGTGTGAATCACTGACCTGTAGTATGAACCATTGACTTGTAGTGTGAACCACTGACTTGTAGTGTGATCCACTGACCTGTAGTGTGAACCACTGACCTGTAGTTTGAACCACTGATCTGTAGTGTGAACCACTGATCTGTAGTGTGAACCACTGACCTGTATTGTGAACCACTGACCTGTAGTGTAAACCACTGACCTGTAGTTTTAACCAATGACCTGTAGTGTAAACCACTGACCTGTAGTGTAAACCATTGACCTGTAGTGTGAACCACTGACCTGTAATGTGAACCACTGACCTGTAGTGTGAACCACTGAACTGTAGTTTGAACCACTGACCTGTAATGTGAACCACTGACCTGTAGTGTGAACCATTGCCCTGTAGTGTGAACCACTGACCTGTAGTGTGAACCACTGACTTGTAGTGTGAACCACTGACCTGTAGTGTGAACCACTGACCTGTAGTATGAACCACTGACCTGTAGTGTGAACCACTGACCTGTAGTGTGAACCATTGACCTGTAGTCTAAACCACTGACCTGTAGTGTGAACCATTGACCTGTAGTGTGAACCACTGACCTGTAGTGTGAACCACTGACCTGTAGTGTGAACCACTGACCTGTAGTGTGAACCACTGACCTGTAATTTGAACCACTGACCTATAAAGTGACTCATTCGCATAAGATATTTGATATTGCAAGACCATCTGACGTACCCTTCCCTCACCCCTCTCACCCCTCCCTCATCCCTCTCACCCCCCTCACCCCTCCCTCATCCCTCTCCTCCCTCTCCACTCCCTCATCCCCCAGCCACAGATCCAATGCACTGACACACTGCACAGTTTGAGTATTATAAATCTTCTCCATCTTTCTCTCTTACATTTCTGTCTTTCACTCACTTCTACCTCTCTCTCTCTCTCTCTCTCTCTCTCTCTTCCACTTTTCTCTTTCATCGTACCATATTAGTGTGTAGCTGCGTCAGTGTAGTGCTGTAGTGTTATGGTGCAGTGAGGCTGTGGTGTTATGGTGCCCAGCAGGTGTGATGCTATGGTACCGAGCAGGTGAAGTGTTATGGTGTCAAGTAGGTGTGGTGTTATGGTGCCAAACAGGTGTAGTGGTATTGTGCCTGGCGGGTGTGGTGTTATGGTGCCCAACAGGTGTGGTGTTATGGTGCATAACAGGTGTAGTGTTATGGTGCCCAGCAGGAGTGGTGTTATGGTGCCCAGCAGGAGTGGTGTTATGGTGCTTAACAGGTGTAGTGTTATGGTGCCTAACAGGTGTGGTGTTATGGTGCCTAACAGGTGTAGCGTTATGGTGCCCAACAGGTGTGGTGTTATGGTGCCTAACAGGTGTAGCGTTATGGTGCCCAGCAGGTGTGGTGTTATGGTGCCCAGCAGGTGTGGTGTTATGGTGCCTAGCAGGTGTGGTGTTATGGTGCCTAGCAGGTGTGGTGTTATGGTGCCTAACAGGTGTGCTGTTATGGTGCCTAACAGGTGTGCTGTTATGGTGCCAAACAGGTGTGGCGTTATGGTGCCCAGCAGGTGTGGTGTTATAGTGCCTAGCAGGTGTGGTGTTATGGTGCCTAACAGGTGTAGTGTTATGGTGCCTAACAGGTGTGGTGTTATGGTGCCTAACAGGTGTAGTGTTATGGTGCCTAACAGGTGTGCTGTTATGGTGCCTAACAGGTGTAGCGTTATGGTGCCCAGCAGGTGTGGTGTTATGGTGCCCAGCAGGTGTGGTGTTATGGTACCTAACAGGTGTGGTGTTATGGTGCCTAACAGGTGTGCTGTTATGGTGCCAAACAGGTGTGGTGTTATGGTGCCCAGCAGGTATGGCGCCTAACAGGTGTGGTGAGAGTAATGATGCCAGGTGGCACTAACAGGTGTGGTGAGAGTAATGATGCCAGGTGGCACTAACAGGTGTGGTGAGAGTAATGATGCCAGGTGGCACTAACAGGTGTGGTGAGAGTAATGATGCCAGGTGGCACTAAAGTAACCAAGAAATAAAGAACATCTCGCTCCTCCTCTTTCAACGAAGCTTCAAGTTATTTTTAGAAGGAAAATTACTTTTCATCCTCGAAGGTAATTTCATCGCTGATGTAATTCCCGCCTGGCTCCATGTGCTCCACCAACACCAAAGTATTTATTGAAGGAAAAATTTTTAAAATTTTCTCCTTAAAATATATATATATATATATATATATATATATATATATATATATATATATATATATATATATATATATATATATATATATATATATATATATATATATATATATATATATATATAATGATCAAGATCTTTGGTGTAGGTTATTAATTACAAAGGTCCATAAACTGGTCCCTGTGGAACGCCGCTTGTGTTCTGGCCCAAGTCTGATTTCACCCCCATTTAATCAGCCATTCCTCGATTCGTGAGAGAATTTATCCTATGAGACCATGATCTGCCACTTTCTTTAAGAGTTTTATGTGTGGAGGTCAATGCACTGATTACAAACAATGTAAATATCTACGGTTTCAAGATTCTTCCTTATATGTGAATGGACAATATTTAACATTATGTCGTGCTTGAAGATTTTTGCACAGTTTCATTTGTAGAAGTTGACTGTAAAATATTTTTCCAATTGGCTTTTCAAAATATATTTAATAATACACGTAACATTAATGCCGGATTATCGAGTGAAGGTGTAAGTAGAAGCGCAAGTGTCTGGAGGCAGCATCATGGTAGGTTAGGTTAGGACAGGAACTTAGTTCACTTATTTTCTACCTTTGTGTAAACCCACACTTCTTATTTGGTAAACTTGTAAGGAAAATACGCATTGCTGATGAAGCTTCTGCTGGAACAACGTTTCGCCCTGTGTACATCTCTAATAAGCTCTAACTTACCGAAGCTACAAAAACACAGCGAAACGTTGTTCCACTAAAAGGTATTTCTCTAAAATGTTGGGTTTATTAAAACAAGTCAGCAGACATTAGAACGTCCGCTTTTTAAACCAATTTCTCGGTTTAAAAAACTTGTGGTTCTTTCTTCCCTGATATCTCCGGTATTACAACTGGACCTAATTAATTTAAACTTGAATTCTTTTCCTCTCAGTGGTAGGTGAGGTTCGTCAGGAAACAGGACAAGTGTCCCTGACGCGCGTCTTGGTCATATGATAACCCGCCGTTGAAGCTTTTGGTCATCTGACCGAGGCCTTCCTCTGGCTTACCAGTCCACCCCTTTAAAAATTATACTCATAATTATAACCATTGTTTCTTTCCCTCAAAATTTTGATATTTACAGTGCTTGCTTTCGTTCCCAGCATCCTCAGAATACCCAAACGCATCATCTCACGTAATTTTTACTAATTATTTATTACCTCTTTCTTATACAAATAGAAACCAGGCGATAAAACTCCGTAATAAAATGCCTTAGAGAAGCAAAAGACATGGTCTACACTCTGACATTAATTTGCATATGATGTGTTGTTATGGCCGGCCAGCCATTTATTGTGCAGTAACACTGTATTGCCCCGAACACTGGCTCCTTAGCACAGTCACCCTGCATTGTGATGTGATTTATCAAGGGTGTCTTTATGCCACGTGAGCCAGAGATGCTGGTGTCTCTCTGTAAATAATGTATATATATATATATATATATATATATATATATATATATATATATATATATATATATATATATATATATATATATATATATATATATATATATATATATATATATATATATCGTGACTACTCACAGTGTGAGTAGTCACGAAAGCGCTTGGAATTTCACTACTTTTTCACAATGGTTGTTTTGCATATTTTAAAATCACCTGTATCTATGCAAAACAACCACTGTGAAAGAATAGAGAAATTCCAAGCGCTTTCGTGACTACTCACATTATCAAGGAACAATGAAAGTAAAGCATCAAAGGAAGGTATATAAAGGGGTAGCCCACACCTCACTATCAGATCCCACAACAAAGAAACACCTGACACGCGACTCATAAGAAAGGGAACACTGCAGCAGGCCCGCTGGCCCAACTAGACAGGTCCTTCACACAACCCACCAACAAACTATTCTACCCAAGAAATAAGAATTTTAAAAATTATTATTTGTCCAATGTATTATTAAATTCTTCCCAAATTCTATTAATTATAAATGGATCTAATTTATATAAACCAAAGGAAATATTCATATTATTGTCAAAACTGCTTTTTATGAAACAAGATTCAATTATATTCCTGTCGACCATGGACTTGCTTGATACTACTTTCTCAACGTTTTGAAAATCAATTGGATGGTTAAAATCTCTTACATGAATAAATAGAGCATTGGAATCTTGTCCAGTTCTAATGCTATATTTATGTTGTTTTAATCTTAGTTCAAGATTTTTACCAGTTTGACCGTAATAAACTTTATCGCAAATTTTACAAGGAATCTTATAGACACATCCATCAGCATTTTGGGGGGAATTCTTTATCAAAAGTTTTTTTACTGTATCAAGATTTTTGAATACAACTTTGATATTAAAAGTCTTAAGAAGAGAAGGCATATCAACCAAGTTTTCATGGTAAGGGAGAACCAACATATTTTTAGTTGAATAAGGCTGGTTGTCCCTTTTTGGATTGTAAAAAGTATTTCTAGCAACTTTAAAAGATTTATCAATTACGTTTCTTGGGTATTTCAAATCATTACCTATTTCATAAATTTTTGATATTTCCTGTTACAAAAAACGAGATTCTAAAAGCTTAGAGATCTCCAGTGAATACTAGAAAGGACTGCCCTTCTAGCATCCAGCCTGTTACTGGGTTTTCGTAACAATTAGTCAGTATCCTTGTCCAATTATCCATTAGAATTCAGTATGATTCAGTAGTGCTTCAGGATTACAACTGGTAGGCTACTAACTAGAGAAATTAAAATATAATAAATTTATTAAGTTTAGAGGTATATTATCAAATTAAATTAAATTAAATTAATCACAGTAATCAAAATAATATCACATCTCTCAAGTACAATATTATTGTGCTGAAAGCACATATCACATTTATAATTCTTAAGTACCGTCTGGTACATTAACATTTAATAAGATATTACAAATATGTACAAGTAAGTGTGTATGTGTGTAAGTGCTCTAAGTAGTTCACTATGTCTCACGACTCGACTAGACTTAAACAAATGACTGACAAAGTCATCAAATAAACTAACTTCTCGACCAACTGGCAATCAGAACAGTCTGCTTGAACAATAAAAAGAATGCTAAGCCCAATACCAATATAACAAGCGACTGCGACACAGAATCAGGAACAAGGACATAATATAACGACACTAAGTAGGGACCATCAGCAGATCCTCCACAAAAGTCACAAAACTCCCATATTACTGAATCTAAGTTCAGCATAAGAAAATCCCTTACTGTGATAATACACAGATACCAGTACAAGTTAGATCAGAAGCTACAGCTCAGGACCTGAGTTGTTCAGAGTGTCTTTGAGACACACAACCTCAGTACAACGTCGAAAATCACTAAGTCTATACAATGTTCTGTGAACAGTCTCCAGAACTAACAATAATGAGACAAGAGACGATCTTCCAACAAGGGCCTATAAGGGAGATTTATGCTATTTGTCTGGAATACGTCCAACCACCCAGCGAGTCTAGACCAGACTGAATACTTCAGGCGAGGTGAGGACACCCCCCCTCGATCACGTGATAGCTCCGTGGACAGCTGCAGCTCAGAAACAGAAGCCGGCAAAGTAACGAGCAAGGAGCGATAATTACAGTAGTTAGACAATCAAGACTTGAACTGAGCACATAATATGTTACATCCTACCTAACCAAAGGAAGCTAAGTCAAATAACAATATAAAGCAATACATTTACGATTTAGCTATTATCGCAAATATAAGCAATATAAAATTATATGAAAAGGTAATAATTATATATATATATATATATATATATATATATATATATATATATATATATATATATATATATATATATATATATATATATATATATATATATATATATATATATATATATATATATATATATATATATATATATATATATATATATATATATATATATATATATAAATATATATATATATATATATATATATATATATATATATATATGCTTTACTTTCATTATTCCTTGATAATGTGAGTAGTCACGAAAGCGCTTGGAATTTCACTTTTCTTTCACAGTGGTTGTTTTGCATATTCTGAAATATATATATATATATATATATATATATATATATATATATATATATATATATATATATATATATATATATATATATATATATATATATATATATATATATATATATATATATATATATATATATATATATATATATATACATATATATGTAAGTAGGAACAAAGAGTCATAACTTGTACATAGTGTTAAATAAGGTTTATGATCCTGTTCATATTTCCTTCGGAGAGAATTTTCAAGTAAGGATGCGGCGTGAGACTTTTTAAAATGCATCATTAACTGAGGCAGCAACACTTGACCAGGCTGTCAGTGTCAGGGTGACAGGCTGTCAGTATGTCAGAGTGACTAGGTGTCAGGCTGCCACCGTGTCAGGCTGCCACAAGCCACCAATGCTTCGGCTCTCCAGGTAATTTGTAGCAATATAATAATAATAATATTTTGGAGCCTCTCTGGCCTCCAGGGTATATTGTGGCGCTCATTTAGCAAAGGTTATGCGTTTATAATTCTGCTCTGCTCAGGGCAAATATATGATGGTATGCTGGGTATAACACGATAGCATTTTGTAAGGGTTTTTCATCGCACCATGACTCACGAAATCGTAACGACACGATTGTAAACAGATCACAAAACGGGTGGGACTCGAACGATGGCTTGCTAGTTCTACGACTCCCATGCCATAGTTTCGATTCCCAACCCCCTTTGGGATTTTTCGCTATGTTAAGACAAGTAGTTATGTGTGTTAGTTGCATGTGTATGTGTCCATGTGGTGGTAAATCCCTAGGCATGTAACTTGCTGCCGTCTCTGACTCATACAAACGTGGAAATGCATTGCATACTAGTGGCTGTCTTTTGTGTGTACTGATGTTTCATTACATATAAACTACATTATTCTGTACCACATAAAAAATAAAACTGCATTTGTACTTGTATTCACAGAGACGAGTGAATCTCAGTATGTTCGTATATACTCTACACTGAGTTTTCTGAAGTCACATCTTCAATATTCCTGACTGACTGATGACCCAGTGTTATGCAGCCTTAATAAGCTTCATGCAGCAGTTTGGCTTTAAACCTAATAAGGCAACAAATCTCTGACTTCCAGACACTCACGATACATTGTTGAAGAGTTCGCTTAATTCAGGTCATTATGTTGTAGGAGGACCAATAGCAGCAGCACTCTGGGTGTTCATCGAAGCCAGTGGTGTGACACCGATCTCACCACCTCCATAAATATTCATATATCATTTGCATGCATCAAAAATGTGCAGCTAGCCATTGCAGCGGCAATTTTAGCCTGGAGACTAATGGTGATGGGTTTACCTCGTGCTTGTCCTTGACAGGACATGCTTTGTTACTTTAATAATTTCCAGATGAAGTTAAATAATGATGGACTGATCTAGGGAGACATGATATTAAGTCAGTGTTCAGAAGTGATGGAGAGGATTTAATTTCACGACTCTTCAAATATGAAAACCCGTTGTTCAATAAAGAATGGGCACGGAATCGAACCATGGCCTGGCATGTGGTCTGACATGTGGTCTGGCATGTGGTCTGGAATGTGGGAGACCCAGTGCTTCGAGGTGAATGAGGACAAACGTACCGTGAAAGTTTCTGGTGCAGTAGGAAGAGACAGTAGGGTGACAGCTGGTGCTGCTGATATTGACAAAGTCACGGAAGTCCTGTCTATAAAAAAACACACAGAACGGATGAGGTTTGAACCCATGGCGAGTTAGTCGTAAAATCATGTGTACTGGAACAGCAATCAGCACACTACCTGCCAGGAGTACGACTTAAGTGTACATTATATATATATATATATATATATATATATATATATATATATATATATATATATATATATATATATATATATATATATATATATATATGTCGTGCCGAATAGGCAGAACTTGCGATCTTGGCTTAAATAGCAACGCTCATCTTGCCATATAGAACAAGCGAAAATTTGTGCATGCAATAATTTCGCCAAAATCATTCTGAGCCTAACGAAAAAAATATATTTCACTGTGTTTATTTATTATTAAATTATTGTAAACAAATCTAAAATATATTTAGTTGGGTTAGGCTAAAATAAATTGTTATTGCTATAATAAGGTTAGGTAAGTTTTCTAAGATTCCTTTGGTGCAAAATTAAAAAATTTTACATTAACATTAATGAAAAAAATATATCTTTAAACGTATAAGAGAAAATTTCAGAAAGGACTTAATTTTAAATGAGTTTTTGCTAATTGACCAGTTTTACATATTCGGCACGACATATATATATATACATATATATATGTATGTATATATATATATATATATATATATATATATATATATATATATATATATATATATATATATATATATATATATATATATATATATATATATATATATATATATACTTAAGTAACGCTACTCATTAGCACCTTTGTCAAAGTGTATGATAAATGAACACTTTGACACTTCTGATAACACAGTTGGATTCACATAAACTTAGTTACTTAAGTGAAAGTTTTCACTCTAGGCACTCACCACTGTCAGTTGATCCTGACTGTCAACAAACCATTACTGGTGACAGGATTTCTGTCTCTATAATACTCTCTCTCAGTGATAGTTTCAATTATTATACTGGCCACCATGAGGATTATAGACTCGTGTGTGTGTGTGTGTGTGTGTGTCTGTGTGTGTGTGTGTGTGTGTGTGTGTGTGTGTGTGTGTGTGTGTGTCTGTGTGTCTGTGTGTCTGTGTCTGTGTGTATGTGTCTATGTGTGTGTGTGCCCCTCCACACACACACACACACACACACACACACACACACACACACACACACACACACACACACACACACACACACACACACATCTAAGTCTCTGTTTATATTTTCCTATCATTCTCAGATGACGGATATTACTCATTACATCTTGTGGAGACCATGAAATATTACTCATAATATCTAGTGTAAAGGAGGAATATTACTCATATCCTGAGGAGTAAGAATATTGCTCATAATATCTTCTGAAGGAGCTATATTACCGAGAGTATTTATATAACTCTAGCCATAGTTTGGATAATATCTCTCGAGAAGGGATATTACCAATAATATCCACAGATACTGGTAATATCAATTTATTCAATAAAGAGAGCGTGTGTTTTCTCACGTATAAGAGTTCGTTGATTTCTTCCCGAAATAAATTAGCCAAAAAAAAGTAATGTTTGCCAGGATGACTTAGGTTAAATTAACATAAATTAACGAAGATTAACATAAATTAACGTAGAAAAAGGAGATATCTTACTGACTCACAGGGGCCGTGCTGCGCCTAAGGCTTTGGAGGCAATCAGACTCTGATCCGAGGAAAGGGAGGACAGCTCTAGTTCCTTGGATCATGAGGGGGAGAAAGACATGCCTAAAGAATCATAATTTTTTTTTTCAATAAGAAACATTAACGAGGGTAATTGAAAGACACTTGTGTCTGACGATGTTTATTTATAAAATACCTTGTTAAAAAGAACATTTGTTCTTAACATTCATGTATAAAATACGAAGACCAGAACGGGTTTAATACCATGTGCAAAAATATCTTCGCCTGGTAACGCCTTTATCAAAATTAATCTGCACCCAAAGAAACATTATATACATATATATATATATATATATATATATATATATATATATATATATATATATATATATATATATATATGTATATATATATATATATATATATATATATATATATATATATATATATATATATATATATATATATATATATATATATATATATTCACAAAACTGACTCACCACAATAGAAAAATCTATGTTGGTGATAATGATTAAGTTATGCCTGGGTAACATCACTGTTATTAATGTTTCTTATCATTTCTCAGTGGTGTTATCTCACTTCCGGTGTGAAGTTTCACACTACGTGATACACCGAATCAACTTTGTTTACATCCAGTACTGATGGTAACCTCGGCACTCCTGGCCAGGGCGGTACATCTCCAGCTGGGGGTAATATTTATATTTTCGTGTCTGACATACAACTGGAAGTATCGAAAAGATGCACATCATTGTTAAGAGTTCAAAATTCTGTGTCAGACATATACTGAAACATACGTCTGGATGTAGCACCTTAACATGGCCGAGCCACCTCTTGGAAAAGGCCCGGGCCGGGCCATTATACTGGAGAATCTAGAACAACAACAACCCTAAGATATGAAGCTGTGGGTGAATGCTTCGTTATATACTGACCGTTGTATTGCTGTATTATAATCTTGGCTTGAGATCTTCCTTACTGTCAAGAAATACCAAGATTTTGCTCACCGTCTCACTCACTTTCTAGGAAGCAGTTGCCTTGTTTTTTTCTCCCGTGTGATGGGAACAAATCTGTTCTCTCAAATATTTCCTATTGTGGTGAATCACTGAGCTTCATACATCACACTATTACACTTTCTTTGTGATAAATCATAAGCAAACTTACGTGGAGACAATAAAACGGGAATATAAAATCATTTAAACCGTGGTTTAAAAATATTTGACCACCGTAGATGTGTTTATACAAAGTTCCCTGAAACGAAAAATTCATTCGAACACTAGAGAAACAGGACGAAACTTGATGTGTAGGAAGCTGTTTCAGTGGATAATAAAACTGTGTACACAAGCCCAGAATTCTTGAGTCGAGGTTAATGGCATTACAACCTAACTTGAACATCTAACAGTTACCTTCTGTAAGACAAAACAATTAGTTCAAAATACATCAAAACAAACCCAAGATATCGTCAGAGAAATATATATATATATATATATATATATATATATATATATATATATATATATATATATATATATATATATATATATATATATATATATATATATATATATATATATATATATGTTTCGAGTGACCTTGTGTTGTTGATGAGAAATAAAGGGCCTCACATTCAAGTATATTACCACATAAATTTTCACTTTTATTGCCTCCATGTGGGTTTGTTTAAGTATTTATAAAGTTTATATATATATATATATATATATATATATATATATATATATATATATATATATATATATATATATATATATATATATGTATTCTTTAAATAAAGAGAAAATTTCTAGTTTTAATATCTTTGACAACAGCAAGTATATTGTGACTGGAGGTCCTCCGTACACAGTCAGTTGAACACCGTCAGTTAAGCACAGTGAATGTTCGTCCAGGAGAAGGATGTCAGCAGTGTGTTGCTGATGTCACTGTCTTCATCTTGATGAGTAATTCCTGACCACACCAGAGTACATTCTCTGGTGTGACTGTGTGTTGTTCTTGACGTGTGAGACACCAATATCTAAACCAAAAATAATGAAGTGTATTAAGTACGTGCAGAGGAGAATGTCTATATGTTTGTTTTACCTTTCATTGAAGCTGTGTATTATATCCGCTTTAGAGTGTGTGTGTGTGTGTGTGTGTGTGTATGTGTGTGTGTCTATGACGACCTGTGTCACTGTAACTAGTGCATAAATATATATTATCGTATATGTTTATCTTATTATTCTCCTTTCCAGAGGATTTCAGCTGACTTTTTTTTCAGAATATTCTCATAGTACATAATAAAATCGGGAACTTAAAAAAAATCGTGAGTGAAGCAGCGAAATATAAAAGGAAACATAATTGAGGATTAACAGGGGTTTAAATCCTGAGTGAACAGCAGAAAAGACTAAAGAGTGAAAAAAGAGTGAAAGTGGAGAGTGAAAGTGATGTGTTGGGAGAGTATGATGGTGGAGATGGTTATCATGACGTACTTGTGAGGGAGAGAGGGATTTAATAAGGCACACAGTGATGGCGCTGATGGTGGTGAGTGATGGGTGGTGGATGCTGCGGTGATGCTGCTGGCTGTGATGGTGCTAGCGACGAGAGGGCGGCAGCCTGCTAGTGGCACCCTCGTGGTGCCATGACGCTGGTGGCACCCTCCTGGTGCCATGACGCTGGTGGCACCCTCCTGGTGCCATGACGCTGGTGGCACCCTCGTTGTGCCATGACGCTGGTGGCACCCTCGTGAGGGTATGACGCTGATGGCACCTTCATAAGGGCATGATGCTGAGGAGGGGAGATGTGTCATTTACGGTGAGAGTGGCACTGGTGGTCACACATGGCTTCTGTGACAGTAGCACTGGTGGCCACACATAGCTCGTGTGAGATGGCACTGGTGGCCACACATGGCTTCTGTGAGAATCTCACTGGTGGCCACACTTGGCTACTGTGAGAGTGGCACTGGTGGCCACACATAGCTCCTGTGAGACGGCACTGGTGGCCACACATAGCACCTGTGAGAATGGCACTGGTAGCCACACATGGCTCCTTTGAGAGTGGCACTGGTGGTCACACATCGCTCCTGTGAGAATGACACTGGTGGCCACACATCGCTCCTGTGAGTGGCACTGGTGGCCACACATGTCCACCTAGACCTTCTGCAGCTATATCCACGTCACTTCTGAGGGGAAAGAAACTTTAATATTCACTCTTGAGTAAACAACTCAAGCTGTCAGGGTACTTAAACACACACACACACACACACACACACACACACACACACACACACACACACACACACACACACACACACACACACAAACACAAACTTTGCTAAACACCTCATTCCTTCCTTTACACTGATGTGGTCAATAAACTGGCTTATTATATACATATAAACAGCAATAAAAAACTAAACTGGCCTACTACATAAGAACAGTTGGTAGTGAACGATGCAATACAGTTTATTATGCAACAGTTAATTGCAAAATCCGACTCAAATTACCACGTCACTGCAATATATCTTTTTTTTTTATTCCCGACAAGTTTGTTATCATATCGATATTTTTCTCCGATAATTTATTAGATGAAGGAGTGTATGTGTGTGTGTGTATGTGTGTGTGTGTGTGTGTGTGTGTGTGTGTGTGTGTGTGTGTGTGTGTGTGTGAGTGTGTGTGTGTGTGTGTATGTGTGTGTGTGTGTGTGTGTGTGTGTGTGTGTGTGTGTGTGTGTGTGTGTGTGTGTGTGTGTGTGTGTGTGTGTGTGTGTGTGTGTGTGTGTGTGTGTGTGTGTGTGTGTGTGTGTGTGTGTGTGTGTGTGTGTGTGTCTGTGTGTGTGTACTCACCTAGTTGAGGTTGCGGGGGTCTAGTCCGAGCTCCTGGCCCCGCCTCTTCACTGGTCGCTACTAGGTCACTCTCCCTGAACCATGAGCTTTATCATACCTCTGCTTAAAGCTATGTATGGATCCTGCCTCCACTACATCGCTTCCCAAACTATTCCACTTCCTGACTACTCTGTGGCTGAAGAAATACTTCCTAACATCCCTGTGATTCATCTGTGTCTTCAACTTCCAACTGTGTCCCCTTATTACTGTGTCCAATCTCTGGAACATCCTGTCTTTGTCCACCTTGTCAATTCCTCTCAGTATTTTGTATGTCGTTATCATGTCCCCCCTATCTCTCCTGTCCTCCAGTGTCGTCAGGTTGATTTCCCTTAACCTCTCCTCGTAGGACATACCTCTTAGCTCTGGGACTAGTCTTGTTGCAAACCTTTGCACTTTCTCTAGTTTCTTTACGTGCTTGGCTAGGTGTGGGTTCCAAACTGGTGCCGCATACTCCAATATGGGCCTAACGTACACGGTGTACAGGGTCCTGAACGATTCCTTATTAAGATGTCGGAATGCTGTTCTGAGGTTTGCTAGGCGCCCATATGCTGCAGCAGTTATTCGATTGATGTGCGCTTCAGGAGATGTGCCTGGTGTTATACTCACCCCAAGATCTTTTTCCTTGAGTGAGGTTTGTAGTCTCTGGCCCCCTAGACTGTACTCCGTCTGCGGTCTTCTTTGCCCTTCCCCAATCTTCATGACTTTGCACTTGGTGGGATTGAACTCCAGGAGCCAATTGCTGGACCAGGTCTGCAGCCTGTCCAGATCCCTTTGTAGTTCTGCCTGGTCTTCGATCGAGTGAATTCTTCTCGTCAACTTCACGTCCTCTGCAAACAGGGACACCTCAGAGTCTATTCCTTCCGTCATGTCGTTCACAAATACCAGAAACAGCACTGGTCCTAGGACTGACCCCTGTGGGACCCCGCTGGTCACAGGTGCCCACTCTGACACCTCGCCACGTACCATGACTCGCTGCTGTCTTCCTGACAAGTATTCCCTGATCCATTGTAGTGCCTTCCCTGTTATCCCTGCTTGGTCCTCCAGTTTTTGCACCAATCTCTTGTGTGGAACTGTCAAACGCCTTCTTGCAGTCCAAGAATATGCAATCCACCCACCCCTCTCTCTCTTGTCTTACTGCTGTCACCATGTCATAGAACTCCAGTAGGTTTGTGACACAGGATTTCCCGTCCCTGAAACCATGTTGGCTGCTGTTGATGAGATCATTCCTTTCTAGGTGTTCCACCACTCTTCTCCTGATAATCTTCTCCATGATTTTGCATACTATACATGTCAGTGACACTGGTCTGTAGTTTAATGCTTCATGTCTGTCTCCTTTTTTAAAGATTGGGACTACATTTGCTGTCTTCCATGCCTCAGGCAATCTCCCTGTTTCGATAGATGTATTGAATATTGTTGTTAGGGGTACACATAGCGCCTCTGCTCCCTCTCTCAATACCCATGGGGAGATGTTATCTGGCCCCATTGCCTTTGAGGTATCTAGCTCACTCAGAAGCCTCTTCACTTCTTCCTCGGTTGTGTGCACTGTGTCCAGCACATGGTGGTGTGCCCCACCTCTCCGTCTTTCTGGAGCCCCTTCTGTCTCCTCTGTGAACACTTCTTTGAATCTCTTGTTGAGTTCCTCACATACTTCACGGTCATTTCTTGTTGTCTCTCCTCCTTCCTTCCTTAGCCTGATTACCTGGTCCTTGACTGTTGTTTTCCTCCTGATGTGGCTGTGCAACAGTTTTGGGTCAGATTTGGATTTCGCTGCTATGTCATTTTCATATTGCCTTTGGGCCTCCCTTCTTATCTGTGCATATTCGTTTCTGGCTCTACGACTGCTCTCCTTATTCTCCTGGGTCCTTTGCCTTCTATATTTCTTCCATTCCCTAGCACACTTGGTTTTTGCCTCCCTGCACCTTTGGGTAAACCATGGGCTCATCCTGGCTTTTTCATTATTCCTGTTACCCATGGGTACAAACCTCTCCTCAGCCTCCTTGCATTTTGTTGCTACATATTCCATCATCTCATTAACTGGCTTCCCTGCCAGTTCTCTGTCCCACTGAACCCCGTTCAGGAAGTTCCTCATTCCTGTGTAGTCCCCTTTCTTGTAGTTTGGCTTCATTCGTCCTGGCCTTCCTACTTCTCCCTCCACTTGTAGCTCTACTGTGTATTCGAAGCTTAAAACCACATGGTCACTGGCCCCAAGGGGTCTTTCATATGTGATGTCCTCGATATCTGCACTACTCAAGGTGAATACTAAGTCTAGCCTTGCTGGTTCATCCTCTCCTCTCTCTCTTGTAGTGTCCCTTACGTGTTGGTACATGAAGTTTTCCAGTACCACCTCCATCATCTTAGCCCTCCATGTATCTTGGCCCCCATGCGGGTCCAAGTTCTCCCAATCGATCTCCTTGTTTTTAAAGTCACCCATGATCAGGAGCTTTGCCCTGCATGCATGAGCTCTTCTGGCCACTCTAGCCAGTGTGTCAACCTTCGCTCTATTGCTCTCGTCGTACTCTTGCCTTGGCCTCCTGCTGTTCTGTGGTGGGTTATACATCACTGCTATTACACCTTGGGACCTCCAGAGTGAAGCGTTCCCGCTATGTAATCACTTTCTTCTTCGCTGTCTCCTCTCTCCAGCTCATCAAAATTCCAGCGATTTTTGATTAGCAATGTCACTCCTCCACCCCCCCTGTTCCCTCTGTCTTTTCTCAGGATTTGGTATCCAATTGGAAAGATGGCATCTGTTATCATACCTGTAAGCTTGGTTTCTGTGAGAGCTATGATGTCCGGTGATGCCTCTTTGACTCTTTCATGCCACTCTTCCCACTTATTTGTTATACCATCAGCGTTTGTGTACCATACCTTCAGTTTCCTTTCCAACACTGTGGTTTGTGGGGCCTGTGAGGGTGGGAGACCTGGTGGCATACTGTGGGATTCTATAGCTCGGTGTTGGGTGGAGGCTGTGGGTATGGATTGTAGTGTGTGTTGGGATGGTGTGATAGGTTGTATGGTTCTGAGAATAGTTGTGTGTGTGCTTGCCCTTGTTGTTCTGTTCTGCTCTGACTGACCTCTGCTGGTTCCATCCTTGTCTCTTTTCCTAGCTCCTTTCGCTTTTTTGTCCTCTCCCTCAGCTGCTGTCGTTCTGATTTTGTTCTGTCTCTATCTAGGAACACCCTCTTGTACTCTTCCGAGTATTTCAATCGTGGTTTCTCTTGGAGGATCCTGTTCCGCACTGTTTCCGTCCTGAGAATCAGCTTGATTGGTCGGTTTCTCCCCTTCGAGTACCCCCCTATCCTCTGAAAATTTACAATCTCGTCCATCTCTTCACCTATTTCCGTGATGATTTTCTCAATCTCCTTACTTTCTTCCTGCTGCCTTTCAGTGTGTGTCCTTTCCTCTCTCTCCTGAAGCCCATGGATAAACACTGATTTTGCCCTTTCCTCCTCCCATTGTGACTCTGGATCCTGCCTGTATGTGGTCAGTTTCTCCCTTGATTTTTCCAGTGGCTCTTGATAGCATGGTTGTGACTCAGCATTCGACCTATCACCCTCTCCGTCTGCAACCAGCTGTTCTTCCCTTCCACTCCTTGGCTCTTTTTGGCAGGTTGATATGACCTTAGCATAATTCATAATTCCTTCCTTCCTGTTCGGCCTCGCAGCTTCATATGCTGTGTCTTCTCTGGTCACTGCCCCTGTAACTCGCTTCAGCCTATTTATCTCAACTTCTAGGACCCTTATCTTGGCTACTGCAGTTTCGACTTGTGCTTCCCAATTCTTTGTCTCCTTCTCCAACCTCTTTTCCAATTTCACAGAGAGCTCTTTCTCCATTTTTTCAGAAAGCTCTCCTAATTTTCTCTCCCACTCTTGTTCCATCCTTTTCCACTGCTCCTCCATCCACTCCTCCCTACCAGAACCATTCTCATCTGATCCTTGGTTCCTGCGAGTCCCCACCATTTTTTTTTTTGTGTGTGTGTGTGTGTGTGTGTGTGTGTGTGTGTGTGTGTGTGTGTGTGTGTGTGTGTGTGTGTGTGTGTGTGTGTGTGTTGTTAGGGGCAGCAACACACTGCTGATGTATCCAACTACAATCACACACACACACACACTACCACTACCGTCACCACACACACTACCACTACCATCACCACACACACCACCACTACCGTCACCACACACATCGCCACTACCGTCACCACACACACTACCACTACCGTCACCACACACACTACCACTACCATCACCACACACACCACCACTACCGTCACCACACACATCGCCACTACCGTCACCACACACACTACCACTACCATCACCACACACACCACCACTACCATCACCACACACACTACCACTACCATCACCACACACACCACCACTACCATCACCACACACACCACCACTACCATCACCACACACACCACCACTACCATCACCACACACACCACCACTACCATCACCACACACACCACCACTACCATCACCACACACACCACCACTACCATCACCACACACACACCACCACTACCATCACCACACACACACCACCACTACCATCACCACACACACCACCACTACCATCACCACACACACCACCACTACCATCACCACACACACACCACCACTACCATCACCACACACACACCACCACTACCATCACCACACACACACCACCACTACCATCACCACACACACCACCACTACCATCACCACACACACCACCACTACCATCACCACACACACCACCACTACCATCACCACCACATACCTGTCTTGTGTCAAGGAAGGGGCCTCATACATTAATGTCCCACCAGCGTGAAGGACATTCCACATCCTGAAAAAACAATGTTTCTTAATCTGGCCAGAGAACACACCGTCACATATCTTAATACAGACGTATTTCACCGTAAAATTACATTACAGAATATTAAAAGAAATACGTCTAATACGTTAAAAAATCATCAGATGAGGTTAACGATGGCACATACGTTCAAAACAAAAGAAATAAAAACAAAAGCCAGGTAGGTATGATTTAAGAGAAGCTCTGAATACCTTATTTATTAAAGCAGCTCCGCTGTTGACATGATAAAGCACAGTATATAGACGAAAAATCGTCAATAAAGCTTCCATATACCTGCCACTGTGTCTCTTTACTATCACCAATGATAGGTTAGCCAGTAGAAGGCGTCAGTCCGCAACCAACTTTTATTAAAGCTGATGGACTGAACACATCTTCTCTGTCCGTAAGGACTGATCACCTCACACTCTCTTTTTATATCTTCTATGAGTTTATTTCTCTATATTTGACTGATAAACCCATTCGTTAGCGAAATGCTTCCCACGGTAAAGATACCCAGGTGTTGCACGCTTATTTCGTTCTTCCATCCAGAAGCTGCAGCAACGAGTTATCACACGACTAAAACACAGTCGGCCCCAGTCTAAGATTCATGGGAACTCCAGGCTAAGATTCGTGGGAACTCCAGGCTAAGATTCGTGGGAACTCCAGGCTAAGATTCATGGGAACTCCAGGCTAAGATTCGTGGGAACTCCATTTGCGCTGCATAGCCCTTGTGGCTTAGCGCTTCTTTTTTATTATAATAATAATAATAATAATAATAATAGTGGGAACTCCATATTGATTAACACTGGCAAGAAACCAGTCTATTCCCTTAAATATTTTTCGTAAAAAAACGTCTGTACACTGGAATCATCCTACAGCCCTTTAAGAAACATTAATAATATACAATAATAATAATTGTTATTATTATTATTATTATTATTTCTACAAGTACATGATACTACTTATAGAGACATAGGAGACATCAATGACATACTATTTAGAAAGCCCCTTGATATGCAGATCATTTCTGGCAAATCAGGTTGTCCCCAGGATGCGACCCACACCAGTCAGCTAACACCCAGGTTCCTACTTGCTGCTGGTGAACAGAGACAGCAGGTGACTTAAGGAAACACGTCCCAATTTTTCCACCCGTACCGGGAACTGAACCACCGACCTCAGTGCGGTACCAACCGAGCTGCTCCACAAAAGTGATAGCAGACCAATTTCCATTAGAAGCCGAATCGCAGAACGAGTGGGACTCGAACCTTGTGGTCCGTGTACAATCGTATTATTGCGATTACGTGAGCCAAGCGCAAATTAGAGTCAAGTAGGTAATTGTTCACTCTCCTGACGACCATTACCCAACCTAATGGCTAAAAAAAAACGTTGCTATTGAGTGTACTGACCTGGTTGGTGGGGTCAGCTTGGTCGAGGCCCAGGTAGAAGTAGCAGAAGCAGGCAACCTGTGACCACCAGCACACTGCTGCACACACACGATGATCCCGCTGTGTGCACGGCGGCCGACTCTTCTCCTGTAGCAGACATAACAGATGCTTGAAATTAAAGTCGTAGCGCTGAAGAGTGGTTGGTGGAAGGGCAATAATAACGTCATATCAGTAAAGTCCTTTATTGGTATCATATTTCACCCCACTGGCGAACTTGGTAATAAAAAAACTGGTGGGTAAAGCGTTATTGGTACCACTCGAGGGTCAAACTTTACTGCTGCTACGTAAACATGAGCCTCGAGGTATTTTTCATAGAGCTCTCAGAAGGCATTTAACTAGAGCTTCCGGTGTTCTGGGTTCAAAAAGCTCCAGGACCACCACACGTGTTTTTTCGGGTCCTAACTTGAAAACAGAACCATTCGGGGAGTCTTTTTTGACACAACTAACACAACAAAATTTAGGAAAAGTTATTTTGCAGTAATAAAGTCTCCGGCGGCTGTAGTGAAGTGTTGAGATGCCATAAATAATTTATAGTTAAAGGTGAAATATGACTACCCGGGCTGAGACTGTAAATGAGCTGAGGTAGGATAACAGCTCTTGTAAATGAGCTGAGGTAGGATAACAGCTCTTGTAAATGAGCTGAGGTAGGATAACAGCTCTTGTAAATGAGCTGAGGTAGGATAACAGCTCTTGTAAATGAGCTGAGGTAGGATAACAGCTCTTGTAAAGGACCTGAGGTAGGATAACAGCTCTTGTAAAGGACCTGAGGTAGGATAACAGCTCTTGTAAAGGACCTGAGGTAGGATAACAGCTCTTGTAAAGGACCTGAGGTAGGATAACAGCTCTTGTAAAGGACCTGAGGTAGGATAACAGCTCTTGTAAATGAGCTGAGGTAGGATAACAGCTCTTGTAAATGAGCTGAGGTAGGATAACAGCTCTTGTAAATGAGCTGAGGTAGGATAACAGCTCTTGTAAATGAGTTGAGGTAGGATAACAGCTCTTGTAAATGAGCTGAGGTAGGATAACAGCTCTTGTAAATGAGCTGAGGTAGGATAACAGCTCTTGTAAATGAGCTGAGGTAGGATAACAGCTCTTGTAAATGAGCTGAGGTAGGATAACAGCTCTTGTAAAGGACCTGAGGTAGGATAACAGCTCTTGTAAAGGACCTGAGGTAGGATAACAGCTCTTGTAAAGGACCTGAGGTAGGATAACAGCTCTTGTAAATGAGCTGAGGTAGGATAACAGCTCTTGTAAATGAGCTGAGGTAGGATAACAGCTCTTGTAAATGAGCTGAGGTAGGATAACAGCTCTTGTAAATGAGTTGAGGTAGGATAACAGCTCTTGTAAATGAGCTGAGGTAGGATAACAGCTCTTGTAAATGAGCTGAGGTAGGATAACAGCTCTTGTAAATGAGCTGAGGTAGGATAACAGCTCTTGTAAATAAGCTGACGTAGGGTAACAGCTGTTGTAAATGAGCTGACGTAGGATAACAGCTCTTGTAAATGAGCTGACGTAGAATAACAGCTCTTGTAAATGAGCTGACGTAGGATAACATCTCTTGTAAATGAGCTGAGGTAGGATAACAGCTCTTGTAAATGAGCTGACGTAGGATAACAGCTCTTGTAAATGAGCTGAGGTAGGATAACAGCTCTTGTAAATAAGCTGACGTAGGATAACAGCTCTTGTAAATGAGCTGACGTAGGATAACAGCTCTTGTAAATGAGCTGAGGTAGGATACCAGCTCTTGTAAATGAGCTGAGGTAGGATACCAGCTCTTGTAAATGAGCTGACGTAGGATAACAGCTCTTAATTTTTCAATATGCTGAGGTAAGATAATAGTAAGTACTCTGTAAATAAACTCAGGCAGGATATTAGTTAACAGCTGTCAGCTTTAAAATGAGCTGAGGTTGATTAGCAAATCTTAGCCTCAGAACTGACCAGTTCTGAAAAAGGAAAATATAAGTAATCACTAATTATTGTTGACCATATTATTTTGTACTTGTACAGAGACTACGTTATGACTCGTGACACCCTGACTCGTGACACATTGCTGACACCCTGACTCGTGACACATTACTGACACCCTGACTCGTGACACATTACTGACACCCTGACTCGTGACATATTACTGACACCCTGACTCGTGACACATTACTGACACCCTGACTCGTGACATATTACTGACACCCTGACTCGTGACACATTGCTGACACCCTGACTCGTGACATATTACTGACACCCTGACTCGTGACATATTACTGACACCCTGACTCGTGACATATTACTGACACCCTGACTCGTGACACATTGCTGACACCCTGACTCGTGACACATTGCTGACACCCTGACTCGTGACATATTACTGACACCCTGACTCGTGACACATTACTGACACCCTGACTCGTGACACATTACTGACACCCTGACTCTTGACACATTACTGACACCCTGACTCTTGACACATTACTGACACCCTGACTCGTGACACATTACTGACACCCTGACTCGTGACACATTACTGACACCCTGACTCTTGACACATTACTGACACCCTGACTCGTGACACATTACTGACACTCTGACTCGTGACACATTACTGAAACCCTGACTCCTGACACATTACTGACACCCTGACTCGTGACACATTGCTGACACCCTGACTCGTGACATATTACTGACACCCTGACTCGTGACACATTGCTGACACCCTGACTCGTGACACATTACTGACACCCTGACTCGTGACACATTACTGACACCCTGACTCGTGACACATTACTGACACTCTGACTCGTGACACATTACTGACACCCTGAATCATGACATTACTGAGATATTAGCGTGCTACAGTAGAGTTGCTGGAGGTAGCCGGGCAGTATAGTATAGAGGCCGGGAAGTATAGTATAAAGGCCGGGAAGTATAGTATAGAGACGGGAAATATAGTATAGAGGCCGGGAAGTATAGTATAGAGGCCGGGAAGTATAGTATAGAGGCCGGGAAGTATAGTATAGAGACGGGAAATATAGTATAGAGGCCGGGAAGTATAGTATAGAGACGGGAAATATAGTATAGAGGCCGGGAAGTATAGTATAGAGGCCGGGAAGTATAGTATAGAGACGGGAAATATAGTATAGAGGCCGGAAAGTATAGTATAAAGGCCGGGAAGTATAGTATAGAGACGGGAAATATAGTTTAGAGGCCGGGAAGTATAGTATAGAGACGGGAAATATAGTATAGAGGCCGGGAAGTATAGTATAGAGGCCGGGCAGTATAATATGGAGGCCATTGCAGGTGTGGAGGAGGTAAAAGCAGCGACACTTAATTAGCGTGATGGTGCCTGCCAATACTCTTTAAATAAGGGAAAGACGAAACGGGCTTTGAGATTAATGCAAAAAAAATGGATAAAATCATAGGAATGAGAGATCTTGATAATCCTGAAGACGCGGGTGAAAAGAGGCTGAGAGAGAGAGAGAGAAAGAAACATGGTGAAATAGAGAAACTAAAGTCTGAATTAAAAATCGTATGATTAATGAAAAATTTTAAGTGGTATAAATACTGGAAAGAGATGTATGATTCTTCAGATACTTCTGTCTAAAGATAAACTGCCCATTTTTTGATAGAGACATATAAAAAACAGCTATGTTAGTTGAATAATGACATGACAAACTGCCTTCCAGAGGGAATAATGACCTTTCTACTAGTGGGTCATTGTAGCATACAGATACCCTAGCTGGAACAATTTACAAATTGCATATGAATTTTTAGATAAATCTCTAGACGATGTTTCGATTACTTCTGGACCGTTGTTAAGTCACGTGTGTGAAAGAATAAAAAGTTACAAAGCCGTGGCTGGAATAATTCACGGAAAGCCAGCTCTTGGGAAACGAAACTCTTGATGACATTTCGGTCCCTCCTGGATCACTGTCAAGATCCAATGGTCCTAAACGACTGACGTGTCAATAATTTGAGTGTGTGAGGACAGAGCGAAACATCACATGGATATTTATACCTTAACATTTTAGTGGGTTGGTAGTGGCTGCTAGTTCACTCAGGGTTGAGTCCAGGGAGAAGACTCACCGTTCACGACGTGCACCACGACAGAGGCAGCATCGGCGAACTGCGGCGCGCAGGTGTAGTTACCTGAGTCCCCTTTCATGGCTCGCGTCAAGAAGAGCTTCGAAGTGGTTTTGGCGGGAGTCTTCTCTATTTCGATGCTGACGCCGCCCCTGCCAAGCACAGGGAGAGACACCATCGTGTGAGGACAAGTAGACAGGGTGAGGACAGGAAGGAAGAGGCGGTGAAAGAAACCTATCGTGGGATTAAGGTGAAGAGAATGAGAGATGGGGAAGGAGGGAAAGGAGAGACTGGTAAGGGTAGGAGAATGAGAAAGGGTAAAACAATTATGAGATGGAAGGAATGAGAGCCAGAGCGTGAGGAGGGAGAAAGAATGAGAGAGAAAAAGGAAAGTGCGTGATGACAAGATGTTCAGGATACTCACACTGCTGCCCACCAGCTGCCCACCAGCTGCCCACCAGCTGCACACCACACAATGCTGCCCACCAGCTGCACACCACACACTGCTGCCCACCAGCTGCCCACCACATACTGCTGCCCACCAGCTGCCCACCACATACTGCTGCCCACCAGCTGCCCACCACATACTGCTGCCCACCAGCTGCACACCACACAATGCTGCCCACCAGCTGCACACCACACAATGCTGCCCACCAGCTGCTCACCACACACACTGCTGCCCACCAGCTGCACACCACACAATGCTGCCCACCAGCTGCTCACCACACACACTGCTGCCCACCAGCTGCACACCACACAATGTTGCCCACCAGCTGCACACCACACAATGCTGCCCACCAGCTGCCCACCACATACTGCTGCCCACCAGCTGCCCACCAGCTGCACACCACACAATGCTGCCCACCAGCTGCACACCACACACACTGCTGCCCACCAGCTGCACACCACACAATGCTGCCCACCAGCTGCACACCACACACTACTGCACCACCAGCCGCCCACCACACACTGCTGCCCACCAGCTACCCACCACAAACTGCTACCCATCAGCTACCCACCACACACTACTGCCCACCACCTACCCATCACACAATACTCTCCACCACCTGCCCACCACACATTACCGCTCACCACACAATACTGCACCACCAGCTAACCACCATACACTACTGCACCACCATCTGCCCACCACACACTACTACACCACAAGCTGCCCACCATACACTATAGCACCACCAGCTGCCCACCACACACGCTGCAGCACCTGCACTCACCTGGGGGAGTCGTAGTCTAGCTCATTAGTGTCTCTGAACCAGGTAACAGCGCCCACGTTCTCTGAGTGAGTGTTGACGATACAAGTAAGCTTGATAGTGGAGCCGCTCTGTATGTAGACTTCCTTGGGTCCCTGGATCCTAGCTTGTTGCACTGTAGGCCAGAAATACTGACTCTCAGATACTGACTCTCAGGTGCTGACTCTCAGATACTGACTCTCAGGTGCTGACTCTCAGGTGCTGACTCTCAGATATTGACTCTCATATACGGACTCTCAGATATTGACTCTCATATACGGACTCTGGGATACTGACTCTGGGATACTGACTGGGATACTGACTCTGGGATACTGACTCTGGGATAGTGACTCTGGGATACTGACTCTGGGATACTGACTCTGGGATACTGACTCTGGGATACTGACTCTGGGATACTGACTCAGGGATACTGACTCTGGGATACTGACTCAGGGATACTGACTCTGGGATACTGACTCTGGGATACTGACTCTGGGATACTGACTGGGATACTGACTCTGGGATACTGACTCTGGGATAGTGACTCTGGGATACTGACTCTGGGATACTGACTCTGGGATACTGACTCTGGGATACTGACTCTGGGATACTGACTCTGGGATACTGACTCTGGGATACTGACTCTGGGATACTGACTGGGATACTGACTCTGGGATAGTGACCTCTAGGGATATTGACTCTGGGATACCGACTCGGGGATACTGACTCTGGGATACTGACTCTGGGATACTGACTCTGGGATACTGACTGGGATACTGACTCTGGGATACTGACTCTGGGATACTGACTCTGGGATACTGACTCAGGGATACTACCTCAAAGATACACACACACACACACACACACACACACACACACACACACACAATCTTGAAGAGAAAATGTTATGGAAAATGAAGGAAAAACGCCACCAAAATCTTTTTTACAGTTTCAGGTTCTGGCAGTCAGAGTATCGGTGAAATAAAGTGAAATTCCTGTTTTCCTCTGCCTCTGTTGCCACGGAAATCTGCCACGGAAATCTGCCAAGGAAATCTGCCACTGGCCTTGACTGCTTTCCTGCAGCCTAGATGTTTCTTTTGGTTGGAGGGAGACCAGCTGTGGGCGGTGTGGGTGATGCTGTGTGGGTGCTGTGGTGCGGGTGATGTTGTGTGGGTGGTGTTGTGTGGGTGTTGTGTGGGTGCTGTTGTGTGAGTGGTGCTGTGTGGGTGGTGTTGTGTGGGTGGTGCTGTGTGGGTGGTGTTGTGCGGGTGCTGTGGTGTGGGTGGTGTTGTGTGTGCTGTGGTGTGGGTGCTGTGGTTTGGGTGGTGTTGTGTGAGTGGTGCTGTGTGGGTGGTGTGGTGCGGGTGGGGTTGTGTGGGTGTTGTGTGAGTGCTGTGGTGTGGGTGCTGTGGTGCGGGTGGTGTTGTGTTGGTGGTGTTGTGTGGGTGTTGTGTGAGTGCTGTGGTGTGGGTGCTGTGGTGCGGGTGGGGTTGTGTGGGTGTTGTGTGAGTGCTGTGGTGTGGGTGCTGTGGTGCGGGTGGTGTTGTGTGGGTGGTGTTGTGTGGGTGTTGTGTGGGTGCTGTGGTGTGGGTGGTGTTGTGTGTGCTGTGGTGTGGGTGCTGTGGTTTGGGTGGTGTTGTGTGAGTGGTGCTGTGTGGGTGGTGTTGTGTAGGTGGTGCTGTGTGGGTGGTGTTGTGTGGGTGCTGTGGTGTGGGTGCTGTGGTGTGGGTGCTGTCGTTTGGGTGGTGTGTGAGTGGTGCTGTGTGGGTGGTGTTGTGTGGGTGGTGCTGTGTGGGTGGTGTTGTGTGGGTGCTGTGGTGTGGGTGCTGTGGTTTGGGTGGTGTTGTGTGAGTGGTGCTGTGTGGGTGGTGTTGTGTGGGTGGTGTTGTGTGGGTGCTGTGGTTTGGGTGGTGTTGTGTGGGTGGTGTTGTGTGGGTGGTGTTGTGTGGGTGGTGTTGCGTGGGTGGTGTTGTGTGGGTGCTGTGGTGTGGGTGCTGTGTTGTGTGTGATGTTGTGTGGGTGCTGTGGTGTGTGGGTGGTGTTGTGTGGGTGGTATTGTGTGGGTTGTGTTGTGTGGGTGGTGTTGTGTGGGTGGTGTTTTGGGGTGGTGTTGTGTAAGTGGTGTTGCGTGGGTGGTGTTGTGTGGGTGCTGTGGTGTGGGTGCTGTGTTGTGTGTGATGTTGTGTGGGTGCTGTGGTGTGTGGGTGGTGTTGTGTGGGTGGTATTGTGTGTGGGTGGTGTTGTGTGGGTGCTGTGGTGTGGGTGCTGTGTGTGGGTGTGTGGGTGCTGTGGTGTGTGGGTGGTGTTGTGTGGGTGGTATTGTGTGGGTGGTGTTGTGTGGGTTGTGTTGTGTGGGTGGTGTTGTGTGGGTGGTGTTGTGGGGTGGTGTTGTGTGGGTGGTGTTGTGTGGGTGGTGTTGTGTGGGTGCTGTGGTGTGGGTGCTGTGTTGCGTGTGGTGTTGTGTGGGTGGTGTTGTGTGGGTGGTGATGTGTGGGTGGTGTTGTGTATGTGGTAATGTGCGGGTGGTGTTGTGTGGGTGGTGTTGTGTGGGTGGCGTTGTGTGGGTGGTGTTGTGTGGGTGGTGTTTTGTGGGTGGTGTTGTGGGATGGTGTTGTGTGGGTGGTGTTGTGTGGGTGGTGTTGTGTGGGTGGTGTTGTGTGGGTGGTGTTGTGGGGTGGTGTTGTGTGGGTGGTGTTGTGTAGGTGGTGTTGTGTGGGTGCTGTGGTGTGGGTGCTGTGTTGTGTGTGGTGTTGTGTGGGTGCTGTGGTGTGTGGGTGGTGTTGTGAGGGTGGTGTTGTGTGGGTGGTGTTGTGTGGGTTGTGTTGTGTGGGTGGTGTTGTGTGGGTGGTGTTGTGGGGTGGTGTTGTGTGGGTGGTGTTGTGTGGGTGGTGTTGTGTGGGCGGTGTTTTGTGGGTGGTGATGTGTGGGTGGTGTTGTGTGGGTGGTGTTGTGTAGGTGGTAATGTGTGGATGGTGTTGTGTGGGTGGTGTTGTGTGGGCGGTGTTGTGTGGGTGGTGATGTGTGGGTGGTGTTATGTAGGTGGTAATGTGTGGGTGGTGTTGTGTGGGTGGTGTTGTGTGGGCGGTGTTGTGTGGGTGGTGTTGTGTGGGTGGTGTTGTGTAGGTGGTAATGTGTGAGTGGTGTTGTGTGGGTGGTGTTGTGTGGGCGGTGTTGTGTGGGTGGTGTTGTGTGGGTGGTGATGTGTGGGTGGTGTTGTGTGGGCGGTGTTGTGTGGGTGGTGTTGTGTGGGTGGTGATGTGTGGGTGGTGATGTGTGGGCGGTGTTGTGTGGGTGGTGTTGTGTGGGTGGTGTTGTGTGGGTGGTGTTGTGTGGGTGGTGTTGTGTGGGTGGTGTTGTGTGGGTGGTGATGTGTGGGTGTTGTTGTGTGGGCGGTGTTGTGTGGGTGGTGTTGTGTGGGTGGTGATGTGTGGGCGGTGTTGTGTGGGTGGTGATGTGTGGGTGGTGTTGTGTGGGTGGTGATGTGTGGGTGGTGATGTGTGGGCGGTATTGTATGGGCGGTGTTGTGTGGGTGGTGTTGTGTGGGTGGTGTTGTGTGGGCGGTGTTGTGTGGGTGGTGTTGTGTGGGTGGTGTTGTGTGGGTGGTGTTGTGTGGGCGGTGTTGTGTGGGTGGTGTTGTGTGGGTGGTGTTGTGTGGGTGGTGTTGTGTGGGTGGTGTTGTGTGGGTAGTGTTGTGTGGGTGGTGATGTGTGGGCGGTGTTGTGTGGGCGGTGTTGTGTGGGTGGTGTTGTGTGGGTGGTGTTGTGTGGGTGGTGTTGTGTGGGTGGTGTTGTGTGGGCGATAACGAACGTAATTTTTAAGAGTGAGATGGGAGAATTGTAGTGGGTGTAAAAATTGTATGGGAGTAGTAGTTGTGATGGCGATAGTAATTGTGGTAGTGAGAGTGGTTGTGGAGACAAAGTACTAATAGTAGTACTAGTGGCGATAGTACTAGTAGTGGTAGTGGTGGTAGTACCGTTAGTAGTGATGGAAGTACTGGTAGTGGTGATAGTACTGGTAGCGGTGGTAGTAGTGGTGGTCGTACTAGTAGTAGTGGTAGTGGTGGTAGTAGTCGTGGTAGTACTGGTAGTAGTGGTGGTAGTAGTAGTAGTAGTACTGGTAGTAGTGGTGGTAGTAGTGGTAGTAGTAGTGGTAGTAGTACTGGTAGTAGTACTGGTAGTAGTGGTGGTAGTAGTGGTAGTAGTACTGGTAGTAGTGGTAGTAGTACTGGTAGTAGTGGTGGTAGTAGTGGTAGTAGTACTGGTAGTAGTGGTGGT
>NC_091315.1:33836577-33864077 GCF_038502225.1 Cherax quadricarinatus
AAAAAAGCAGTGACGATCAATCTTCTTGAAAACAGTTCAGAATTACTGCACTCAGATGTACACCTGACACCTCTGATACTCTTATGAAAAAATATTCTATATAGTGCAACGTATCGTGAATGCGATCGAATAAATGAATCCATAATTCAAAGTTCTTCCAGAGGCGTGTTATTCAAAATCTCACTGAGCCGTGTTATTCAAAATCTTATGGAACCGTGATATTCAAAATCTTGTGGAACCGTGTTATTCAAAATCTCACTGAGCCGTGTTATTCAAAATCTTATGGAACCGTGTTATTCAAAATCTTATGGAACCGTGTTATTCAAAATCTTACTGAGCCGTGTTATTCAAAATCTCACTGAGCCGTGTTATTCAAAATCTTGTGGCACCGTGTTAGTCAAAATCTTACTGAGCCGTGTTATTCAAAATCTCACTGAGCCGTGTTATTCAAAATCTTGTGGTGCCGTGTTATTCAAAATCTTATGGAACCGTGCTATTCAAAATCTTGTGGAACCGTGTTATTCAAAATCTTGTGGAACCGTGTTATCAAAATCTTGTGGAACCGTGTTATTCAAAATCTTGTGGAACCGTGTTATTCAAAATCTTGTGGAACCGTGTTGTTCAAAATATTGTGGAACCGTGTTATTCAAAATCTTATCGACACTTTCAATCGCATTTACGAAAAACTGCATTAACTGGAGGAGCCTCATTAGAGACCTGACTATAAATGCCCTTTTAAAACATTGATGTAAAATCACGTCATGTTTACGTCACGTTCACGTCATATTCACTTCACATTCACGTCTTATTCACGTCACGTTTCACGCACAAATCTCGAAACAAAAGAGAAACAGAGTTACACATGACTGTACCAGGACTTTGTTAGAAAGTTATTACAGTTTAAAAGTAAATTTATTATGAACACTTGCTTGAGATTCTGGAGAGTTTCTGTGAACAGTGTTAACAGGCCAGTGTACAGTGTTAGCAGGTCAGTGTACAGTGTTAACACGCCAGTGTACAGTGTTAACAGGCAAGTGTACAGTGTTAATACGAAAGTGTACAGTGTTAACACGCCAGTGTACAGTGTTAACACGTCAGTATACAGTGTTAACACGACAGTGTACAGTGTTAACACGTCAGTGTACAGTGTTAACGCGCCAGTATACAGTGTTAACACGCCAGTATACAGTGTTAACACGCCAGTGTACAGTGCTAACACGCCAGTGTACAGTGCTAACACGCCAGTGTACAGTGCTAACACGCCAGTGTACAGTGATAACAGGCCAGTGTACAGTGCTAACAGGCCAGTGTACAGTGCTAACACGCCAGTGTACAGTGCTAACACGCCAGTGAGCAGTGTTAACACGCCAGTGTACAGTGTACAGTACACAGTGTTAACACGCCAGTATACAGTATTAACACGCCAGTGTACAGTGTTAACACGCCAGTGTACAGTGTTAACACGCCAGTATATAGTGTTAACACGCCAGTGTACAGTGTTAACACGCCAGTATAGTATTAACACGCCAGTGTACAGTGTTAACACGCCAGTGTACAGTGTTAACACGCCAGCATACAGTGTTAACACGCCAGTGCACAGTGTTACCACGCCAGTGCACAGTGTTAACACGCCAGTGTACAGTGTTAACACGCCAGTATACAGTGTTAACACGCCAGTATACAGTGTTAACACGTCAGTGTACAGTGTTAACACGCCACTATACAGTGTTAACACGCCAGTATACAGTGTTAACACGCCATTATACAGTGTTAACACGCCAGTGTACATACAGTGTTAATACGCCAGTGTACAGTGTTAACACGCCAAAATACAGTGTTAAAAAGCCAGTGTACAGTGTTAACACGCCAGTGTACAGTGTTAACACGCCAGTGTACAGTGTTAACACGCCAGTGTACAGTGTTAATACGCCAGTATACAGTGTTAATACGCCAGTGTACAGTGTTAACACGCCAGTGTACAGTGTTAACACGCCAGTGTACAATGTTAACACGCCAGTGTACAGTGTTAACACACCAGTGTACAGTGTTAACACGCCAGTGTACAGTGTTAACACGCCAGTGTACAGTGTTAACACTCCAATATACAGTGTTAACACGCCAGTGTACAGTGCTAACACGCCAGTGTACAGTGTTAACACTCCAGTATACAGTGTTAACACGCCAGTGTACAGTGTTAACACGCCAATGTACAGTGTTAATACGCCAGTGCATAGTGTTAACACGCCAGTATACAGTGTTAACACGCCAGGATACAGTGTTAACACGCCAGTGTACAGTGTTAACACGCCAGTGTACAGTGTTAATACGCCAGTGTACAGTGTTAACACGCCAGTATACAGTGTTAACACGCCAGGATACAGTGTTAACACGCCAGTATACAGAGTTAACACGCCAGGATACAGTGTTAACACGCCAGGATACAGTGTTAACACGCCAGGATACAGTGTTAACACGCCAGGATACAGTGTTAACACGCCAGTGTACAGTGCTAACACGCCAGTGTACAGTGCTAACACGCCAGTGTACAGTGCTAACACGCCAGTGTACAGTGCTAACAGGCCAGTGTACAGTGCTAACAGGCCAGTGTACAGTGCTAACACGCCAGTGTACAGTGCTAACACGCCAGTGTGCAGTGTTAACACGCCAGTGTACAGTGTTAACACGCAGTACACAGTGTTAACACGCCAGTATACAGTATTAACACGCCAGTGTACAGTGTTAACACGCCAGTGTACAGTGTTAACACGCCAGTATATAGTGTTAACACGCCAGTGTACAGTGTTAACACGCCAGTATAGTATTAACACGCCAGTGTACAGTGTTAACACGCCAGTGTACAGTGTTAACACGCCAGCATACAGTGTTAACACGCCAGTGCACAGTGTTACCACGCCAGTGCACAGTGTTAACACGCCAGTGTACAGTGTTAACACGCCAGTATACAGTGTTAACACGCCAGTATACAGTGTTAACACGTCAGTGTACAGTGTTAACACGCCACTATACAGTGTTAACACGCCAGTATACAGTGTTAACACGCCATTATACAGTGTTAACACGCCAGTGTACATACAGTGTTAATACGCCAGTGTACAGTGTTAACACGCCAAAATACAGTGTTAAAAAGCCAGTGTACAGTGTTAACACGCCAGTGTACAGTGTTAACACGCCAGTGTACAGTGTTAACACGCCAGTGTACAGTGTTAACACGCCAGTATACAGTGTTAATACGCCAGTGTACAGTGTTAACACGCCAGTGTACAGTGTTAACACGCCAGTGTACAATGTTAACACGCCAGTGTACAGTGTTAACACACCAGTGTACAGTGTTAACACGCCAGTGTACAGTGTTAACACGCCAGTGTACAGTGTTAACACTCCAATATACAGTGTTAACACGCCAGTGTACAGTGCTAACACGCCAGTGTACAGTGTTAACACTCCAGTATACAGTGTTAACACGCCAGTGTACAGTGTTAACACGCCAATGTACAGTGTTAATACGCCAGTGCATAGTGTTAACACGCCAGTATACAGTGTTAACACGCCAGGATACAGTGTTAACACGCCAGTGTACAGTGTTAACACGCCAGTGTACAGTGTTAATACGCCAGTGTACAGTGTTAACACGCCAGTATACAGTGTTACCACGCCAGGATACAGTGTTAACACGCCAGTATACAGAGTTAACACGCCAGGATACAGTGTTAACACGCCAGGATACAGTGTTAACACGCCAGGATACAGTGTTAACACGCCAGTATACAGTGTTAACACGCCAGGATACAGTGTTAACACGCCAGTGTACAGTGTTAATACGCCAGTGTACAGTGTTAACACGCCAGTATACAGTGTTAACACGCCAGGATACAGTGTTAACACGCCAGTGTACAGTGTTAATACGCCAGTGTACAGTGTTAAAACGCCAGGATACAATGTTAACAAGCCAGTATACAGTGTTAACACGCCAGGATACAGGGTTAACACGCCAGTATACAGTGTTAACACGCCAGTGTACAGTGTTAACACGCCTGTGTACAGTGTTAACACGCCAGGATACAGTGTTAACACGCCAGTATACAGTGTTAACACGCCAGTGTACAGTGTTAACACGCCAGTGTACAGTGTTAACACGCCAGGATACAGTGTTAACAGGCCAGTATACATTGTTAACACGCCAGGGTACAGTGTTAACAGGCCAGTGTACAGTGTTAACACGCCAGGATACAGTGTTAACAGGCCAGTGCACAGTGTTAACACGCCAGTGTACAGTGTTAACACGCCAGGATACAGTGTTAACACGCCAGTATACAGTGTTAACACGCCAGTGTACAGTGTTAACACGCCAGTGTACAGTGTTAACACGCCAGTATACAGTGTTAACACGCCAGTATACAGTGTTAACACGCCAGTGTACAGTGTTAACACGCCCGTATACAGTGTTAACACGCCAGTGTACAGTGTTAACACGCCAGTGTACAGTGTTAACACGCAGCACACAGTGTTAACACGCCAGTGTACAGTGTTAACACGCCAGTATTCAGTGTTAACACGCCAGTGTACAGTGTTAACACACCAGTGGACAGTGTTAACACGCCAGTATACAGTGTTAACACGCCAGTGTACAGTGTTAACAGGCCAGTGTACAGTGTTAACACGCCAGTATACAGTGTTAACACGCCAGTGTACAGTGTTAACAGGCCAGTGTACAGTGTAAACAGGCCAGTGTACAGTGTTAACAGGCCAGTGTACAGTGTTAACACGCCAGTGTACAGTGTTAACACGCCAGGATACAGTGTTAACACGCCAGTATACAGTGTTAACACGCCAGTGTACAGTGTTAACACGTCAGTGTACAGTGTTAACACGCCAGGATACAGTGTTAACACGCCAGTATACAGTGTTAACACGCCAGTGTACAATGTTAACACGCAAGTGTACAGTGTTACACGCAGTACACAGTGTTAACACGCCAGTGTACAGTGTTAACACGCCAGTATACAGTGTTAACACGCCAGTGTACAGTGTTAACACGCCAGTGTACAGTGTTAACACGCCAGTATACAGTGTTAACACGCCAGTGTACAGTGTTAACACGCCAGTGTACAGTGTTAACACGCTAGTATACAGTGTTAACACGCCAGTGTACAGTGTTAACAGGCCAGTGTACAGTGTTAACAGGCCAGTGTACAGTGTTAACAGGCCAGTGTACAGTGTTAACACGCCAGTGTACAGTGTTAACACGCCAGGATACAGTGTTAACACGCCAGTATACAGTGTTAACACGCCAGTGTACAGTGTTAACACGCCAGTGTACAGTGTTAACACGCCAGGATACAGTGTTAACACGCCAGTGTACAGTGTTAACACGCCAGTGTACAGTGTTAACACGCCAGTGTACAGTGTTAACACGCCAGGATACAGTGTTAACACGCCAGTATACAGTGTTAACACGCCAGTGTACAGTGTTAACACGCCAGTGTACAGTGTTAACACGCCAGGATACAGTGTTAACACGCCAGTGTACAGTGTTAACACGCCAGTATACAGTGTTAACACGCCAGTGTACAGTGTTAACACGCCAGTGTACAGTGTTAACACGCCAGTATACAGTGTTAACACGCCAGTGTACAGTGTTAACACGCCAGTGTACAGTGTTAACACGCCAGTGTACAGTGTTAACACGCCAGTGTACAGTGTTAACACGCCAGTGTACAGTGTTAACACGCCAGTGTACGGTGTTATCACGCCAGTGTACAGTGTTAACACGCCAGTGTACAGTGTTAACACGCCAGTGTACAGTGTTAACACGCCAGTGTACAGTGTTAACACGCCAGTGTACAGTGTTTAGACGCCAGTGTACAGTGTTAACACGCCAGTGTACAGTGTTAACACGCCAGTGTACAGTGTTAACAGGCCAGTGTACAGTGTTAACACGCCAGTGTACAGTGTTAACACGCCAGTGTACAGTGTTAACACGCCAGTGTACAGTGTTAACACGCCAGTGTACAGTGTTAACACGCCAGTGTACAGTGTTAACACGCCAGTATACAGTGTTAACACGCCAGTGATACAGTGTTAACACGCCAGTGTACAGTGTTAACACGCCAGTGTACAGTGTTAACACGCCAGTGATACAGTTGATCATTAACAGAAAAAGCAATTTCTACTGATACACAGGTGTACACCTGACACCTCTGATACACAGGTGCACACCTGACACCTCTGATACACAGGTGCACACCTGACACCTCTGATACACAGGTGCACACCTGACACCTCTGATACACAGGTGTTCAACTGACACCTCTGATACACAGGTATACACCTGACACCTCTGATACACAGGTGTACACCTGACACCTCTGATACACAGGTGTACACCTGACACCTCTGATACACAAGTGCACACCTGATACCTCTGATACACAGGTGCACACCTGACTCCTCTGATTCACAGGTGTACACCTGACACCTCTGATACACAGGTGTACACCTGACACCTCTGATACACAGGTGTACACCTGACACCTCCGATACACAGGTGTACACCTGACACCTCTGATTCACAGGTGCACACCTGACACCTCTGATACACAGGTGCACACCTGACACCTCTGATACACAGGTGCACACCTGACACCTCTGATACACAGGTCTACAACTGACACCTCTGATACACAGGTATACTCCTGACACCTCTGATACACAGGTGTACACCTGACACCTCTGACACACAGGTGTACACCTGACACCTCTGATACACAGGTGCACACCTGACACCTCTGATACACAGGTGTACACCTGACACCTCTGATACACAGGTGTACACCTGACACCTCTGATACACAGGTGCACACCTGACACCTCTGATACACAGGTGTACACCTGACACCTGTGTTACTCAGGTGTGGTGATAGTCTAGTCCTCTCACAGTGTAAGTGTTTTGCAGTAACTCCTACACAAGCTGGCTGAAAACCCCTCAATATTATCTATGAACGAGCAGTGTTGGTGACCACTCAGACTACAGTGACCACTCAGACTACAGTGATCACTCAGACTACAGTGACCACTCAGACTACAGTGACCACTCAGACTACAGTGACCACTCAGACTACAGTGACCACTCAGACTTCAGTGACCACTCAGACTACAGTGATGCTGCTCAATACTTCACCTCTTTACTCACCTGCTATTTACATGTTAATTGGCGTGTTTTAAATTCATTTGGATTAAAAATTACAGCAAGTGTGAGAGCACCTCCCTTTCCACTTTCTTCCCCTAAATGATAAACAGATCCCAGGTCTCTCTCTCTCTCTCTCTCTCTCTCTCTCTCTCTCTCTCTCTCTCTCTCTCTCTCTCTCTCCATTTCTTCCCTCACAGCCCTCCTTCCTTCCTTCCTTCCTTCCTTCCTTCCTTCCCTGCCTCTTACCTTCCACTGTGAGGAGTATGGGTAGGAAGACCTTGGGGCTGGTGGAGACCTGACACTCGTAGACTCCAGCATCCCTGAAGGTGACGGGACTGATCTCCAGGTACCACTCGTTGCTGTCTTCTGGATGATACACCTGAGGGAGCAAACACCTGTCTCTCTCACCTAACTCAAAAATTATCTCTTGATGTTTTCCTAGTGTAGTTATTATACTAGTTTATTTATTCTAGCTGCAGCGCTGTATGACCCTTGTGGATTTAGCGCTTTGTTCTGATTGTAGTAATAATAATATAATTCAAGTTTACTTATCATTCTAGCTTATTTATCATACAAAAGTAGCTTACTTATCATTTTTTTTATTTATCATCCTACAATAGCTTATCATTCTAGACTATTTATCATCCAAGTCTACAGTTCCTCCTCCTTCAGGTATACACAATCTTAACAATCATAATAAGAGTTGAATGGGTTGTAGGTAGAGTGCAGTGAACGCTCATCAACGCTCATCAACAAGCACTCTACGGAGAGTCGTCAACAAGAGTCTTACTTGAGGTTCCTTGAGTCAGAGGTCAGATTAATTCAGGGTAAACAAGACTTCTGGGGATAAACGTAAACAACTGCTATAAAAGCACGAAAGAACTTCCCAGGAAAGGTCAAGGAATAACACATTAGTTAAAAGAGCGGCAGTAGCAGCAGCAGCACCTGCAGGAACAATAGCAGCAACGATAGCAGAGCTATTGGTTGGTGCTGACCTTTCACGCTGTCTCAAAACGACGGCGAGAGCTGAGCAGTAGTGGTGTGTGTGTGTGTGTGTGTGTGTGTGTGTGTGTGTGTGTGTGTGTGTGTGTGTGTGTGTGTGTGTGTGTGGGTGTGTGTGTGTGTGTGTGTGTGTGTGTGTGTGTGTGTGTGTGTACTCACCTAATTATGGCTGCAAAGTTATGTCACAGTTCCTGGCCCCGTGCGTGTGTGTTTACTCAGCACTGCATCATGGCCCCAGCTCTGGCTTGTCGATAGCATAATTCTAATCAGTTACTGCTGTGTTGAGCTTTGTCGAGACAAATTTTAAATCCATGTATTGAGTTAGCTTCAAGTCATCTCTCACTAATTCACTAACTTGTTCACTCTCCTCACACAAATATTTTTTCCTGGGTCCCAATGATTAATTTTTCAACACATCAGCTGTCTCCCACCGAGGTAGGGTGACCCGATAAAGAAGAAAACATTTAACCATTATTTTTTCAATCACCGTCTAACCTGAACCGTGCTAACACCACAGTTCAAATGACACTCTAAATTGCAACATCCTCACCCCTTCCAGAGTGCAGGCACTGTACTTCCCACCTCTAGGACTCAAGTTCGGCTAACCGGTTTCCCTGAATCCCTTCATAAATGTTACCCCTTCCCACTCACACTCCAACAGCATGACAAATCGTAAAAACCACTTGTCTCCACTAACTCTTGTTTAACACGCTCACAGGGGCCTGTTGGATGCCCAACTCTGTGAACACCCAAAGTCTCCTTTATCTCCTCCTCCCTCCAGCCTTTCCTAGGACGCCACCTGCCCACCTTCCCTCTAGCTCAGATATATACCCTGCTAGTAGAGAATAATAAGTCACAATATCGTAACTGGTCAAATATTTTTGCAAGATGCATGTAGAAGTTGTGCATAAATTTCGTCCCAATTTTTCAACCAACACTGACAGGGAAATAAGAGGCGTCCTTGGAGACCTGTTGTGTCATGCAACAGGGAAATAAGAGGCGTCCTTGGAGACCTGTTGTGTCATGCAACAGGGAAATAAGAGGCGTCCTTGGAGGCCTGTTGTGTCATGCAACAGGGAAATAAGAGGCGTCCTTGGAGGCCTGTTGTGTCATGCAACAGGGAAATAAGAGGCATCCTTGGAGGCCTGTTGTCTCATGCACCTTGTGCAGTCAGTAGCGTTCGTCTTGCAATTGGCATGTGCCACAAAATATAATTTTCCTGTGTGTCATCATGGTTAGTCATTCCTTGCTAGGATGAGTGCAGCATCCTGGTGCTAGGTTGATCAAAGGCGCTTAGGTAACCTAACACTTCAGAGGAAGGCTCAGGGACCTTCCTTCTAAGAACATCTCAGACCGTCGCTCTCACACTGCTTCCTGCCTCCTACCGTGACAGTTCTCTGTATACCTCCTATACACTTGTAAAAAAAAGTATCCTTCTATTTATTCAACTTATCCCGGTACTTTGCCTGTATATGCCTTTTGATGGAGGAAGTGATCAAACCTAGAAGCTCATCTTTCGTATTTTCTATATTATTCATTTGACTGTGTTGACAGCTAGTGTGTGTTGCTGCCAAGTACCGCAGTCACTTTGACTGTGTTGACAGCTAGTGTTTGTTGATGCCAAGTACCGCAGTCACTTTGACTGTGTTGACAGCTAGTGTGTGTTGCTGCCAAGTACCGCAGTCACTTTGACTGTGTTGACAGCTAGTGTGTGTTGCTGCCAAGTACCGCAGTCACTTTGACTGTGCTTGTGTGTGTGACACATATATCGTGAAGTCGTTGTCTCCTGGTCGCTGGCAGAGAGATAGTATGGTTGAGAGACAACCTTTCACAGTCCTAAAACTGAAGCCTGCTAAACCTCGTACATTCTGGCAGGGCTCTCTCTCTCTCTCTCTCTCTCTCTCTCTCTCTCTCTCTCTCTCTCTCTCTCTCTCTCTCTCTCTCTCTCTCTCTCTCTCTCTCTCTCTCTCTCTCTCTGTCTATTTATCTATCTATCTATCTATCTAACTATCTATCATAACAAACATTACTTTCGTGTGAGTTTCCTATCGGATCTTAATTCTTGGAGGCTTGATCTGAGACCAGGGCGAGGGAGCCATGATCTCAGGAACCAGTGAGACCAGGGCGAGGGAGCCATGATCTCAGGAACCAGTGAGACCAGGGCGAGGGAGCCATGATCTCAGGAACCAGTGAGACCAGGGCGAGGGAGCCATGATCTCAGGAACCAGTGAGACCAGGGCGAAGGAGCCATGATCTCAGGAACCAGTGAGACCAGGGCGAGGGAGCCATTATCTCAGGAACCAGTGAGACCAGGGCGAGGGAGCCATGATCTCAGGAACCAGTGAGACCAGGGCGAGGGAGCCATGATCTCAGGAACCAGTGAGACCAGGGCGACGGAGCCATGATCTCAGGAACCAGTGAGACCAGGGCGACGGAGCCATGATCTCAGGAACCAGTGAGACCAGGGCGACGGAGCCATGATCTCAGGAACCAGTGAGACCATCGCGAAGGAGCCATAATCTCAGGAACCAGTGAGACCAGGGCGACGGAGCCATGATCTCAGGAACCAGTGAGACCAGGGCGACGGAGCCATGATCTCAGGAACCAGTGAGACCAGGGCGACGGAGCCATGATCTCAGGAACCAGTGAGACCAGGGCGACGAATCCATGATCTCAGGAACCAGTGAGACCAGGGCGAGGGAGCCATGATCTCAGGAACCAGTGAGACCAGGGCGACGGAGCCATGATCTCAGGAACCAGTGAGACCAGGGCGACGGAGCCATGATCTCAGGAACCAGTGAGACCAGGGCGACGAAGCCATGATCTCAGGAACCAGTGAGACCAGGGCGAGGGAGCCATGATCTCAGGAACCAGTGAGACCAGGGCGACGGAGCCATGATCTCAGGAACCAGTGAGACCAGGGCGAGGGAGCCATGATCTCAGGAACCAGTGAGACCAGGGCGAGGGAGCCATGATCTCAGGAACCAGTGAGACCAGGGCGACGAAGCCATGATCTCAGGAACCAGTGAGACCAGGGCGACGAAGCCATGATCTCAGGAACCAGTGAAACCAGGGCGACGAAGCCATGATCTCAGGAACCAGTGAGACCAGGGCGACGAAGCCATGATCTCAGGAACCAGTGAGACCAGGGCGAGGGAGCCATGATCTCAGGAACCAGTGAGACCAGGGCGAGGGAGCCATGATCTCAGGAACCAGTGAGACCAGGGCGAGGGAGCCATGATCTCAGGAACCAGTGAGACCAGGGCGAGGGAGCCATGATCTCAGGAACCAGTGAGACCAGGGCGACGAAGCCATGATCTCAGGAACCAGTGAAACCAGGGCGACGAAGCCATGATCTCAGGAACCAGTGAGACCAGGGCGAGGGAGCCATGATCTCAGGAACCAGTGAGACCAGGGCGAGGGAGCCATGATCTCAGGAACCAGTGAAACCAGGGCGACGGAGCCATGATCTCAGGAACCAGTGAGACCAGGGGGACGAAGCCATGATCTCAGGAACCAGTGAGACCAGGGCGAGGGAACCATGATCTCAGGAACCAGTGAGACCAGAGCGAGGGAGCCATGAGCTCAGGAACCAGTGAGACCAGGGCGAGGGAGCCATGATCTCAGAAACTATTAATAAATAACTGAGTCGAGTACCCAGTCACATCAAAGTTCACTCACTCACTCACTCACTCACTCACTCACTCACTCACTCACTCACTCACTCACTCACTCACTCGCAGACTTAAAGTAAAAATTAATATGTGGCACTAACACACACAGCAAAGAGACGGGGCCAGGAGCTACGACTCAACCCCCGCAACCACAAGTGAGTATAATCATGGCACCAGTGGCACTACTGTAGTAAAAGAAATGACTGGACAATAACTCACAAATAACCAACAATTTGGAGAGGGAACTTTAAGCGACATTTCGATCGGTCCTGAACCATTATCATAGCACAGAAAGGAGCGAAACGTCTAATTTTATGTTTAACTTGAGGATTGTGAATTGTTGCACTTACAAAATTAACAATTTTATTAGTTATTTGATGGATTTTAACATTAAACAGAGAATAATGGACTAAAGAAGGTAGGGGTGGAGGGACACTAGTACCAAGGTAGGGGTGGAGGGACACTAGTACCAAGGTAGGGGTGGAGGGACACTAGTACCAAGGTAGGGGTGGAGAGACACTAGTACCAAGGTAGGGGTGGAGGGACACTAGTACCAAGGTAGGGGTGGAGGGACACTAGTACCAAGGTAGGGGTGGAGGGACACTAGTACCAAGGTAGGGGTGGAGGGACACTAGTACCAAGGTAGGGGTGGAGGGACACTAGTACCAAGGTAGGGGTGGAGGGACACTAGTACCAAGGTAGGGGTGGAGGGACACTAGTACCAAGGTAGGGGTGGAGGGACACTAGTACCAAGGTAGGGGTGGAGGGACACTAGTACCAAGGTAGGGGTGGAGGGACACTAGTACCAAGGTAGGGGTGGAGGGACACTAGTACCAAGGTAGGGGTGGAGGGACACTAGTACCAAGGTAGGGGTGGAGGGACACTAGTACCAAGGTAGGGGTGGAGGGACACTAGTACCAAGGTAGGGGTGGAGGGACACTAGTACCAAGGTAGGGGTGGAGGGACACTAGTACCAAGGTAGGGGTGGAGGGACACTAGTACCAAGGTAGGGGTGAAGGGACACTAGTACCAAGGTAGGGGTGGAGGGACACTAGTACCAAGGTAGGGGTGGAGGGACACTAGTACCAAGGTAGGGGTGAAGGGACACTAGTACCAAGGTAGGGGTGGAGGGACACTAGTACCAAGGTAGGGGTGGAGGGACACTAGTACCAAGGTAGGGGTGGAGAGACACTAGTACCAAGGTAGGGGTGGAGGGACACTATTACCAAGGTAGGGGTGAAGGGACACTAGTACCAAGGTAGGGGTGGAGGGACACTAGTACCAAGGTAGGGGTGGAGGGACACTAGTACCAAGGTAGGGGTGAAGGGACACTAGTACCAAGGTAGGGGTGGAGGGACACTAGTACCAAGGTAGGGGTGGAGGGACACTAGTACCAAGGTAGGGGTGGAGGGACACTAGTACCAAGGTAGGGGTGAAGGGACACTAGTACCAAGGTAGGGGTGGAGGGACACTAGTACCAAGGTAGGGGTGGAGAGACACTAGTACCAAGGTAGGGGTGGAGGGACACTAGTACCAAGGTAGGGGTGGAGGGACACTAGTACCAAGGTAGGGGTGAAGGGACACTAGTACCAAGGTAGGGGTGGAGGGACACTAGTACCAAGGTAGGGGTGGAGAGACACTAGTACCAAGGTAGGGGTGGAGGGACACTAGTACCAAGGTAGGGGTGGAGGGACACTAGTACCAAGGTAGGGGTGGAGGGACACTAGTACCAAGGTAGGGGTGGAGAGACACTAGTACCAAGGTAGGGGTGGAGGGACACTAGTACCAAGGTAGGGGTGGAGGGACACTAGTACCAAGGTAGGGGTGGAGGGACACTAGTACCAAGGTAGGGGTGGAAGGACACTAGTACCAAGGTAGGGGTGGAGGGACACTAGTACCAAGGTAGGGGTGGAGGGACACTAGTACCAAGGTAGGGGTGGAGGGACACTAGTACCAAGGTAGGGGTGGAGAGACACTAGTACCAAGGTAGGGGTGGAGGGACACTAGTACCAAGGTAGGGGTGGAGGGACACTAGTACCAAGGTAGGGGTGGAGGGACACTAGTACCAAGGTAGGGGTGGAGGGACACTAGTACCAAGGTAGGGGTGGAGGGACACTAGTACCAAGGTAGGGGTGGAGGGACACTAGTACCAAGGTAGGGGTGGAGGGACACTAGTACCAAGGTAGGGGTGGAGGGACACTAGTACCAAGGTAGGGGTGGAGGGACACTAGTACCAAGGTAGGGGTGGAGAGACACTAGTACCAAGGTAGGGGTGGAGGGACACTAGTACCAAGGTAGGGGTGGAGGGACACTAGTACCAAGGTAGGGGTGGAGGGACACTAGTACCAAGGTAGGGGTGGAGGGACACTAGTACCAAGGTAGGGGTGGAGGGACACTAGTACCAAGGTAGGGGTGGAGGGACACTAGTACCAAGGTAGGGGTGGAGGGACACTAGTACCAAGGTAGGGGTGGAGAGACACTAGTACCAAGGTAGGGGTGGAGGGACACTAGTACCAAGGTAGGGGTGGAGGGACACTAGTACCAAGGTAGGGGTGGAGGGACACTAGTACCAAGGTAGGGGTGGAGAGACACTAGTACCAAGGTAGGGGTGGAGGGACACTAGTACCAAGGTAGGGGTGGAGGGACACTAGTACCAAGGTAGGGGTGGAGGGACACTAGTACCAAGGTAGGGGTGGAGGGACATTAGTACCAAGGTAGGGGTGGAGGGACACTAGTACCAAGGTAGGGGTGGAGGGACACTAGTACCAAGGTAGGGGTGGAGGGACACTAGTACCAAGGTAGGGGTGGAGGGACACTAGTACCAAGGTAGGGGTGGAGGGACACTAGTACCAAGGTAGGGGTGGAGGGACACTAGTACCAAGGTAGGGGTGGAGGGACACTAGTACCAAGGTAGGGGTGGAGGGACACTGGAGACACACCTTGAAGCGGTCGTCACTGGTGTAAGTGAAGATGCCGACTGTGAGGATGTGTAGATCTCTCTGCCGGATCCATGACACCTGTACACACACACACACACACACACACACACACACACACACACACACACAGGGACAAACACGCACATTAGTTACCTTCATTAAAACCTTCTCTAAATTCAACTTTGAAAGATAATTTTTAAAAAAATTTACTTTTCTAAAACTTGGATAGAAAATGCTCTAAATAATATTTATTTTTACTTTAGTTCTTAAATAAAGATTAAACTATAGAGAGAAATGTGAGATTTTTGCAAAAAAAAACTAATTTACGTAAACACAATGTTCCATACCTGAATAATACGTGTATATACGACATACATAAATAAAGATTTCTAAGCCTACTGGCATATGCAAGGTAAGTCAGTCTTAAAAATCAAAGCTGCCATTTTCAACTTACATCCTTCTTATCAAGATTGATGACTTGGCATGGGAGTGTTGCTTTCTGGCCGACCACAGCCGTGACGTTGGTGGGAGTGTCGTCGTCAAAGTAAGCAGTGTTAGTGTTGGGTCGACCCCATGTTATTTCGTGTCGCTCTCCTTCCTCGCTCTCCTGACCTGCAACACAACACGACCATACTGTTAGTAATACACGACACACTCACACTATGAGTAATTAGTTTTTATCGTCAGGTGATGAGAGCCATGATGAGGGTCCTGGGACCTTGGTCGTGGCGAATCCAGTGAAGATGTGCTAAGTGACTTTGTAAATGGTCCAAGTCGGACCGAAACGTTGTCGTAAACCTGTATCTCTCTGTCTATAATGTCTCTTATGTTGTGTTGGGCTGGCATTATGGTGGAGGCACTACAAGGCGCCGTGGCTAAGACCATGTAAATGTTGGGTAGGTGATGGCACTGTTGAACCACGACAACAGTGATGAGTCAGACTTCTTAGTGCCCTTATGGTGAACCTCAACAACAACTGCCAACAACAATAACTACAAATAACAACTACCAACAACAACAACTACCAACAACAACAACTACCAACAACAACCAACAACTACCAACAACAACAACTACCAACAACAACCAACAACAACCAACAACAACAACAGTGATAATTAGGCCTCAACTCAGGTCAACATTTGATAACATTCATTACTATAATTGACACAAGCATCGTAATTACCGTGTGATATCTCCTTCCACCTGAGATAATAACTTCTCTCTTACAGTTAGAAGCCTCGGTGGATACACTGCAAGGTTTGTGTTGCTCCTGCAGTGTCTTCACTGCAACACCCGCAGTGTTAAACACTAACACCGATATTAACCCTCCGTTATTCTCTGTATGACCAACACACGATTTTTTTTTCCCACCAAGATATATCTTAATTTAAGTGAAAAATAAATTCCTGAAAAACCTGAAAAAAAAATGAAAGTGCTTCGAAATATTAAGGTTTCTCATTTTGTAAAAAATATTATGATTTTGCTCAGTTTTCCTCTTAAAATTAAGTTTTGAGAATTTTGAGTTGGAGAGCAAAGCGAATTGTGTCTGGATCCATCTTGGCCGACTTTCAGGTCACGAGAAACGATATGAAGCCAAAAGTTGGGTCAAACAGAGAGAGATAAACAAGGAAGCAGGAAAAGTCAAGCCAATTAACGTGTGTCAGGAAGGTCTGTAGTCTTGGGAACGGCAGGCGTCAGCAGAAACAAAACTGGTACTAATATTCGTGTTAGAAATGCTGTGTATAAGAAAAGTTCCATAACACCGTGATAGAGGGCGTTACGAAACTTCTCTTAGACAGATAGAAGGTGCTAAGTCTCTTAGACCTGATAAAAGGTGATCAGTTTTTTTGTATGAGGGATATACAGTTCCAGTGAAGCACAAATCAAGAGATAGTCATAGTCTCTAACAAGACAGAAAAGAGCTACATTAGTGTGAAAGATTACCTTACAAGCTGCCACGTTAACAATGGTCTAAATGATCTATGATATTCTTTACACAAGTAAGATATTGAAGCTAGGATCGTCACAGTAGGAGCTCAGGGACTATTATAGGAACGTGTCGGTCGGTGATCAAGCAGTGAATCTCATTTGCAACCCTAATAACTGATGGTTTGATGAAGATAGAAGCTGGGAGTATCACTGTGGATACATGTATCCTTGTACAAGCAATGTGTAATAAACAACTAGTCAGGAGTGGATGAAGCTTACCCGGAGGGAAGAAATGAGAAATCAAGATAATCCGCGAATTTCAACATCCAGCTGAAGACAGCTCCAATAAATCTGCTGAAGGAGACCTCAATTAGAAGTCGAAACAGAGTTTTCTAACTTGTGTCTTTTCGTACGATACATCCCATCCCATATATCCTTATCCTAAGCATAAAGATGCTTAGAAAACAGTTTGCATAATTGTATAAAAAGATTGAAGAATGTTGAAAAAATCTAGCAAAATGAACGAGGAAAGAATGCAATTTATATATATATATATATATATATATATATATATATATATATATATATATATATATATATATATATATATATATATATATATATATATATATATATGCAAATGGGATGAATGATATTGAAACTAAGGTTAATGTCTTCCAATATTTTAAGCTGTAGGCGTAAGTGAAAGGTGGAAAAAGATGGTGCAAGCTCTTTCAAGCTACACCATCTATTAGCACCAACACCTGCTGCAGCACCAGCAGTAGCTACAGCAGCAGCTGCAGCAACAGCGAACACATCTACATCAGCTGCGGTAATCAAAATAATGAGAACTAACAGAGCGTCCTCATTAATGGTGGAAAACAAGAAGCATCGGTGAGGAAGGCAGGGAACAGGAGAGGCAGGAAGCAGGAGAGGCAGGAAGCAGGAGAGGCAGGGAGCAGGACAGGCAGGAAGCAGGAGAGGCAGGAAGCAGGAGAGGCAGGGAGAAGGAGAGGCAGGAAGCAGGAGAGGCAGGGAGAAGGAGAGGCAGGGAGCAGGAGAGGCAGGGAGCAGGACAGGCAGGAAGCAGGAGAGGCAGGGAGCAGGAGAGGCAGGGAACAGGAGAGGCAGGAAGCAGGAGAGGCAGGGAGGAGGAGAGGCAGGGAACAGGAGAGGCAGGAAGCAGGAGAGGCAGGGAGCAGGACAGGCAGGAAGCAGGAGAGGCAGGAAGCAGGAGAGGCAGGGAGAAGGAGAGGCAGGAAGCAGGAGAGGCAGGGAGAAGGAGAGGCAGGGAGCAGGAGAGGCAGGAAGCAGGAGAGGCAGGAAGCAGGAGAGGCAGGGAGCAGGAGAGGCAGGGAACAGGAGAGGCAGGAAGCAGGAGAGGCAGGGAGCAGGAGAGGCAGGGAGCAGGAGAGGCAGGAAGCAGGAGAGGCAGGAAGCAGGAGAGGCAGGGAGCAGGAGAGGCAGGGAACAGGAGAGGCAGGAAGCAGGAGAGGCAGGGAGCAGGAGAGGCAGGGAGCAGGAGAGGCAGGGAACAGGAGAGGCAGGAAGCAGGAGAGGCAGGGAACAGGAGAGGCAGGAAGCAGGAGAGGCAGGAAGCAGGAGAGACAGGGAGCAGGAGAGGCAGGGAACAGGAGAGGCAGGAAGCAGGAGAGGCAGGGAGCAGGAGAGGCAGGGAACAGGAGAGGCAGGAAGCAGGAGAGGCAGGGAGCAGGAGAGGCAGGGAGCAGGAGAGGCAAGGAGAAGGAGAGGCAGGGAGCAGGAGTGGCAGGAAGCAGGAGAGGCAGGAAGCAGAATAAGCAGGAAGTAGGAGAGGCAGGAAGCAGGAGAGGCAGGGAGAAGGAGAGGCAGGAAGCAGGAGAGGCAGGAAGCAGGAGAGGCAGGAAGCAGAATAAGCAGGAAGTAGGAGAGGCAGGAAGCAGGAGAGGCAGGAAGCAGAATAAGCAGGAAGTAGGAGAGGCAGGAAGCAGGAGAGGCAGGGAGAAGGAGAGGCAGGGAGCAGGAGAGGCAGGAAGCAGGAGAGGCAGGGAGCAGGAAAGGCAGGAAGCAGGATAGGCAGGGAGCAAGGAAAGCAGGAAGACAGGGAAGCAAGAAGGCAGCAATAACAGCACACAATAACTTCTGTCACTGCTTCTCCTCTCTTTAATTAATGTCCCTGTATCATCCTAACTCATCTACACCCTCAACAAACACACTTGACTCGTCCCTGTATTATCCTAACTCATCTACACCCTCAACAAACACACCTGACTCGTCTCTGTATCATCCTAACTCATCTACACCCTCGACACACAAACCTGACTCGTCCCTGTATCATCCTAACTCATCTACACCCTCAACAAACACACCTGACTCGTCCCTGTATCATCCTAGCTCATCTACACTCTCAACAAATACACCTGACTACTCGTCCCTGTATCATCCTAACTCATCTACACCCTCACCAAACACACCTGACTCGTCCCTGTATCATCCCAACTCATCTACACTCTCAACAAACACATCTGACTCCTCCCTGTATCATCCTAACTCATCTACACTCTCAACAAACACACCTGACTCGTCCCTGTATCATTCTAACTCATCTACACCCTCAACAAACACACATGACTAGTCCCTGTATCATCCTAACTCATCTACACTCTCAACAAACATACATGACTCGTCCCGGTATCATCCTAACCCATCTACACCCTCAACAAACACACCTGACTTGTCCCTGTATCATAATAACTCGTCTACACCCTCAATAAACACACCTGACTCGCCCCTGTATCATCCTAACTCATCTACACTCTCAACAAACACACCTGACTCGTCCCTGTATCATCCTAACTCATCTACACCCTCATAAAACACACCTGACTCGTTCCTGTATCATCCTAACTCATCTACACCCTCAATAAACACACCTGACTCGCCCCTGTATCATCCTAACTCATCTACACTCTCAACAAACACACCTGACTCGTCCCTGTATCATCCTAACTCATCTACACCCTCAACACACAAACCTGACTCGTCCCTGTATCATCCTAACTCATTTACACCCTCAACAAACACACCTGACTAGTCCCTGTATCATCCTAACTCATCTACACCCTCAACAAACACACCTGACTTGTCCCTGTATCATAATAACTCGTCTACACCTCAACAAACACACCTGACTTGTCCCTGTATCATCCTAACTCATCTACACCCTCAACACACACACGTGACTCGTCCCTGTATCATCCTAACTCATCTACACCCTCAACACACAAACCTGACTCGTCCCTGTATCATCCTAACTCATCTACACCCTCAACAAACACACCTGACTATTCCCTGAATCATCCTAACTCATCTACACCCTCAACAAACACACCTGACTTGTCCCTGTATCATAATAACTCGTCTACACCTCAACAAACACACCTGACTTGTCCCTGTATCATCCTAACTCATCTACACCCTCGACACACACACCTGACTCGTCCCTGTATCATCCTAACTCATCTACACCCTCAACACACAAACCTGACTCGTCCCTGTATCATCCTAACTCATCTACACCCTCAACAAACACACCTGACTCGTCCCTGTATCATCCTAACTCTTCTACACTGTCAACAAACACACCTGACTCGTCCCTGTATCATCCTAACTCATCTACACCCTCAACAAACACACCTGACTTGTCCCTGTATCATCCTAACTCATCTACACTCTCAACAAACACACCTGACTAGTCCCTGTATCATCCTAACTCATCTACACTCTCAACAAACACACCTGACTCGTCCCTGTATCATCCTAACTCATCTACACCCTCAACAAACACACCTGACTCGTCCCTGTATCATCCTAACTCATCTACACTCTCAACAAACACACCTGACTAGTCCCTGTATCATAATAACTCATCTGCACTCTCATCAAACACACCTGACTCGTCCCTGTATCATCGTAACTCATCTACACCCTCAACACACAAACCTGACTCGTCCCTGTATCATCCTAACTCATCTACACCCTTAACAAACACACCTGACTCGTCCCTGTATCACCCTAACTCATGTACACCCTCAACAAACACACCTGACTCGTCCCTGTATCATCCTAACTCATTTACTCCCTCAACAAACACACCTGACTCGTCCCTGTATCATCCTAACTCATTTACTCCCTCAACAAACACACCTGACTCGTCCCTGCATCATCCTAACTCATCTACACTCTCAACAAACACACTTGACTCGTCCCTGTATCATCCTAACTCATCTACACCCTCAACAAACACACCTGACTCGTCCCTGCATCATCCTAACTCATCTACACTCTCAACAAACACACTTGACTCGTCCCTGTATCATCGACTCGTCCCTGTATCATCCTAACTCATCTACACCCTCAACAAACACACCTGACTAGTCCCTGTATCATCCTAACTCATCTACACTCTCAACAAACACACCTGACTCGCCCCTGTATCATCGTAACTCATCTACACTCTCAACAAACACACATGACTCGTCCCTGTATCATACTAACTCATCTACACCCTCAACACACAAACCTGACTCGTCCCTGTATCATCCTAACTCATCTACACCCTCAACAAACACACCTGACTATTCCCTGTATCATCCTAAGTCATCTATACTCTCATAAAACACACCTGACTCGTCTCTGTATCATCCTAACTCATCTACACCCTCAACAAACACACCTGACTCGTCCCTGTATCATCCTAACTCATCTACACCCTCAACACACAAACCTGACTCGTCCCTGTATCATCCTAACTCATCTACACCCTCAACAAACACACCTGACTCGTCCCTCTCTCATCCTAACTCATCTACACTCTCAACGAACACACCTGACTCGTCCCTGTATCATTCTAACTCATCTACACCCTCAACACGCAAACCTGACTCGTCCCTGTATCATCCTAACTCATCTACACCCTCAACAAACACACCTGACTCGTCCCTGTATCATCCTAACTCATCTACACCCTCAACAAGCACACCTGACTTGTCCCTGTATTATCCTAACTCATCTACACCCTCAACAAACACACCTGACTTGTCCCTGTATCATTCTAACTCATCTACACTCTCAACAAACACACCTGACTCGTCCCTGTATCATCCTAACTCATCTACACCCTCAACAAATACACCTGACTAGTCCCTGTATCATCCTAACTCATCTACACTCTCAACAAACACACCTGACTCGTCCCTGTATCATCCTAACTCATCTACACCCTCAACACACAAACCTGACTCGTCCCTGTATCATCCTAACTCATCTACACCCTCAACAAACACACCTGACTCGTCCCTGTATCATCCTATCTCATCTAGACCCTCAACACACAAACCTGACTCGTCCCTGTATCATCCTAACTCATCTACACCCTCAACAAACACACCTGACTCGTCCCTGTATCATCCTAAATCATCTACACCCTCAACAAACACACCTGACTCGTCCCTGTATCATCCTAACTCATCTACACCCTCAACAAACACACCTGACTTGTCCCTGTATCATCCTAACTCATCTACACTCTCAACAAACACATCTGACTCGTCCTTGTATCATCCTAACTCATCTACACTCTCAACAAACACACCTGACTCGGCCCTGTATCATCCTATCTCATCTAGACCCTCAACACACAAACCTGACTCGTCCCTGTATCATCCTAACTCATCTACACCCTCAACAAACACACCTGACTCGTCCCTGTATCAACCTAACTCTTCTACACTCTCAACAAACACACCTGACTCGTCCCTGTATCATCCTAACTCATCTACACCCTCAACAAACACACCTGACTTGTCCCTGTATCATTCTAACTCATCTACACTCTCAACAACACACCTGACTCGTCCCTGTATCATCCTAACTCATCTGCACCCTCAACAAACACACCTGACTTGTCCCTGTATCATCCTAACTCATCTACACTCTCAACAAACACACCTGACTCGTCCCTGTATCATCCTAACTCATCTACACTCTCAACAAACACACCTGACTCGTCCCTGTATCATCCTAACTCATCTACACCCTCAACAAATACACCTGACTAGTCCCTGTATCATCCTAACTCATCTACACTCTCAACAAACACACCTGACTCGTCCCTGTATCATCCTAACTCATCTACACCCTCAACACACAAACCTGACTCGTCCCTGTATCATCCTATCTCATCTACACCCTCAACAAACACACCTGACTCGTCCCTGTATCATCCTAACTCATCTACACCCTCAACACACAAACCTGACTCGTCCCTGTATCATCCTAACTCATCTACACCCTCAACAAACACACCTGACTCGTCCCTGTATCATCCTAACTCATCTACACCCTCAACAAACACACCTGACTTGTCCCTGTATCATCCTAACTCATCTACACTCTCAACAAACACACCTGACTCGTCCTTGTATCATCCTAACTCATCTACACTCTCAACAAACACACCTGACTCGGCCCTGTATCATCCTATCTCAACTAGACCCTCAACACACAAACCTGACTCGTCCCTGTATCATCCTAACTCATCTACACCCTCAACAAACACACCTGACTCGTCCCTGTATCAACCTAACTCTTCTACACTCTCAACAAACACACCTGACTCGTCCCTGTATCATCCTAACTCATCTACACCCTCAACAAACACACCTGACTTGTCCCTGTATCATCCTAACTCATCTACACTCTCAACAAACACACCTGACTCGTCCTTGTATCATCCTAACTCATCTACACTCTCAACAAACACACCTGACTCGCCCCTGTATCATCCTATCTCATCTAGACCCTCAACACACAAACCTGACTCGTCCCTGTATCATCCTAACTCATCTACACCCTCAACAAACACACCTGACTCGTCCCTGTATCAACCTAACTCTTCTACACTCTCAACAAACACACCTGACTCGTCCCTGTATCATCCTAACTCATCTACACCCTCAACAAACACACCTGACTTGTCCCTGTATCATTCTAACTCATCTACACTCTCAACAAACACACCTGACTCGTCCCTGTATCATCCTAACTCATCTGCACCCTCAACAAACACACCTGACTTGTCCCTGTATCATCCTAACTCATCTACACTCTCAACAAACACACCTGACTCGTCCCTGTATCATCCTAACTCATCTACACTCTCAACAAACACACCTGACTCGTCCCTGTATCATCCTAACTCATCTACACCCTCAACAAATACACCTGACTAGTCCCTGTATCATCCTAACTCATCTACACTCTCAACAAACACACCTGACTCGTCCCTGTATCATCCTAACTCATCTACACCCTCAACACACAAACCTGACTCGTCCCTGTATCATCCTATCTCATCTACACCCTCAACAAACACACCTGACTCGTCCCTGTATCATCCTAATTCATCTACACCCTCAACAAACACACCTGACTCGTCCCTGTATCATCCTAACTCATCTACACCCTCAACAAACACACCTGACTCGTCCCTGTATCATCCTAACTCATCTACACCCTCAACAAACACACCTGACTTGTCCCTGTATCATCCTAACTCATCTACACTCTCAACAAACACACCTGACTCGTCCTTGTATCATCCTAACTCATCTACACTCTCAACAAACACACCTGACTCGGCCCTGTATCATCCTATCTCAACTAGACCCTCAACACACAAACCTGACTCGTCCCTGTATCATCCTAACTCATCTACACCCTCAACAAACACACCTGACTCGTCCCTGTATCAACCTAACTCTTCTACACTCTCAACAAACACACCTGACTCGTCCCTGTATCATCCTAACTCATCTACACCCTCAACAAACACACCTGACTTGTCCCTGTATCATTCTAACTCATCTACACTCTCAACAAACACACCTGACTCGTCCCTGTATCATCCTAACTCATCTGCACCCTCAACAAACACACCTGACTTGTCCCTGTATCATCCTAACTCATCTACACTCTCAACAAACACACCTGACTCGTCCCTGTATCATCCTAACTCATCTACACTCTCAACAAACACACCTGACTCGTCACTGTATCATCCTAACTCATCTACACCCTCAACAAATACACCTGACTAGTCCCTGTATCATCCTAACTCATCTACACTCTCAACAAACACACCTGACTCGTCCCTGTATCATCCTAACTCATCTACACCCTCAACACACAAACCTGACTCGTCCCTGTATCATCCTAACTCATCTACACCCTCAACAAACACACCTGACTCGTCCCTGTATCGTCCTAACTCATCTACACCCTCAACAAACACACCTGACTTGTCCCTTTATCATCATAACTCATCTACACCCTCAACAAACACACCTGACTTGTCCCTTTATCATCATAACTCGTCTACACCCTCAACAAACACACCTGACTCGTCCCTGTATCATTCTAATTCATCTACACTTTCAACACAAACCTGACTCGTCACTGTATCATCCTAACTCATCTACACCCTCAACAAACACACTTGACTCGTCCCTATATCATCCTAACTCATCCACACCCTCAACAAACACACCTGACTCGTCCCTGTATCATTCTAATTCATCTACACTTTCAACACAAACCTGACTCGTCCCTATATCATCCTAACTCATCCACACCCTCAACAAACACACCTGACATACTCACTTCGCATATTCTCCTCCAGGCGAGATCTTGTGTATGCAAATTCCAATTTCTGTGGAAAGTTGAATGCTTTTTCAAGGTATGAAAACAGTGCTGGGTTGAATGACAAGATCGATCTTCTAAGACCTGTGTTGCTCACAGCACAGCTAAGCTAACAAGATCGACCTTCTGAGACCAGTCTTACTCACAACGTCATTCAGTTCCCGACTCCACTCAGAAAGATGTCATACATAATGGGTGAGAGAATAAGGCTGTGGTCTGTGTTTCTCTGTCAGTCCACATTACAATTGTTTTCCTGGTGCAGATAGCATTTTAAAACGTTGTGAACCGTGTGCGTCATTCAACACAGGGTGAACCGTCAGCTCGATCCTCCGTCAAGCCAAGCTGTCACCCAAGGACTCTTTTCAAGAATTTACTTATGCATAGTAGAAACAATATATGTTAAATATTGCAAGGCAGGTAGCACCATGGTATTACTCCCACACACACCATTACAAGGAAAGTAGTACCATGGTATCACTCCCACACACACCATTACAAGGAAAGTAGTACCATGGTATCACTCCCACACACACCATTACAAGGAAAGTAGTACCATGGTATCACTCCCACTCACACCATTACAAGGAAAGTAGTACCATGGTATCACTCCCACACACACCATTACAAGGAAAGTAGTACCATGGTATCACTCCCACACACACCATTACAAGGAAAGTAGTACCATGGTATCACTCCCACACACACCATTACAAGGAAAGTAGTACCATGGTATCACTCCCACACACACCATTACAAGGAAAGTAGTACCATGGTATCACTCCCACACACACCATTACAAGGAAAGTAGTACCATGGTATCACTCCCACACACACCATTACAAGGAAAGTAGTACCATGGTATCACTCCCACACACACACCATTAAAATGCAGGTAGTACCATGGTATCACTCCCACGTAAGTATATTTCACCACCTCCTCAACCTCCAACACAACATCTGTCTTGCCAAACTTTACAATCAACAGCTTCGTTTACAATCTTAATTAACTTCGTTCACGAATATTACAGTAATGGAGAGACTGTAAATTCCTGTACCCTTTCCGTCTGAAATTATGATTCATGTCAGTTTACATTGCATGTTTGGTTATGCAAGGTTGCTCTCCCACACACCGTCTTGCTTCCTCACGATTTCATTAACAATATTCTGAATTGTATTTACAAAATTCAGTACAAATTTGCTTTAATTATTAAATTATAAATTAAATGAATGCCAAATGTTGCATGTGGAATATGAACGTTAGTGTGTGTGTGTGTGTGTGTGTGTGTGTGTGTGTGTGTATACTCACCTAATACGGGTTGCAGGGGTCAAGTCATGACTCCTGGCCCCGCCTCTTCACTGGTCGCTACTAGGTCACTCCCTGTTCCGTGAGCTTTATCATACCTCTTCTTACAGTTATGTATGGATCCTGCCTCCACCACCTCCATTTCCAGATTATTCCACTTCCTGACAACTCTGTGGCTAAAGAAATACTTCCTAACATCTCTGAGACTCATCTGAGTCTTCAATTTCCAATTGTGACCCCTTGTTGGTGTGTCCCATCTCTGAAACATCCTGTCCCTATCCACTCTGTCGATTCCTCTCAGTATTTTATATGTTGTTATCATGCCTCCCCTATCCTTCCTGCCCTCTAGTATCGTCAGGTCGATTTCCCTTAACCTCTCCTCATAGGACATACCCCTTAACTCCGGAACTAGTCTCGTTGCAAACCTTTGCAAAATCTCTAATTTCCTGACGTGCTTGTCCAGGTGTGGGTTCCAAACTGGTGCTACATTTTCCAATATGGGCCTGATGTACACGGTGTACAGGGTCCTGAACGACTCCTTACTGAGATGTCGGAATGCTATTCTTTTGTTTAATAATCGCCCGTATGTCTCAACAGTTATTTGGTTGATGTGCGCCTCAGATGTGTTCGGTGTTATACTCACCCCAGGATCTTTTTTCCTTGAGTGAGGTTTGTAGTCTTTGGCCCCTCGATTGTATTCTGTC
>NC_091315.1:33869077-33946577 GCF_038502225.1 Cherax quadricarinatus
ATGGGTGGCCACACAGTGATGGGTGGCCACACAGTGATGGGTGGCCACACAGTGATGGGTGGCCACACAGTGATGGGTGGCCACACAGTGATGGGTGGCCACACAGTGATGGGTGGCCACACAGCAACTGAGTCATTAAGTTTATTACTTCCTCGCTGACCGCCGCCACTCACTTGAAGAGGCACTAATGTCTTACTCCCCTGGCACTCACCCTCCCCTGGCACTCACCCTCCCCTGGCACTCACCCTCCCCTGGCACTCTCCCTCCCCTGACACACACCCTCCCCTGACACACACCCTACCCTGGCACTCACCCTCCCCTGGCACTCTCCCTCCCTTGGCACTCTCCCTCCCGTGACACTCATCCTACCCTGGCACTCACCCTTTCCTGCACTCATCATTCCCTGGCACTCATTCTTCACATGACTGCTATACACACACACTCATAGACACACACACACACACACACATACACACACACACACACACACACACACACACACACACACACACACACACACACACACACACACACACACACACACACACACACACACACCCAAGGGCAACAGTAACAACGGGAAGACCAGAACAAGCCCCTGGTTTACCCGACGGTGTAAGGAGGCAAAAACAAAGTGCAATAGAGAATGGAAAAAGTACAGAAGGCAGAGAACACACGAAAATAGGGAGATCAGTCGCAGAGCCAGGAATGAGTACGCACAGGTAAGGAGGGAGGCCCAGCGACAGTATGAAAATGACATAGCATCGAGAATCAAGACTGACCCGAAACTGTTGTATAGCCACATCAGGAGGAAGACAACAGTCAAAGACCAGGTGATCAGATTAAGGACAGAAGGTGGAGAACTCACAAGAAATGATCAGGAGGTATGTGAGGAGCTGAACAGGAGATTTAAGGAAGTTTTTACAGTAGAGACAGGAAGGGCTGTGGGAAGACAGCACAGAAGGGAACATCAAGAGGGAATATACCAACAAGTGTTGGATGACATACGAACAACTGAGGAGGAGGTGAAGAAGCTCTTAAGTGACCTTGACACCTCAAAGGCGATGGGACCGGACAACATCTCCCCATGGGTCCTTAGAGAAGGAGCAGAGATGCTGTGTGTGCCTCTAACCACAATCTTCAACACATCCCTTGAAACTGGGCAACTACCTGAGAAATGGAAGACAGCTAATGTAGTCCCCATATTTAAGAAAGGAAACAGAAACGAGGCACTAAACTACAGACCTGTGTCTCTGACATGTATTGTGTGCAAAGTCATGGAGAAGATTATCAGGAGGAGAGTGGTCGAACACCTGGAAAGGAACAAGATTATAAATGAAAACCAGCATGGGTTCATGGAAGGCAAATCTTGTATCACAAACCTCCTGGAGTTTTATGACAAGGTAACAGAAGTAAGACACGAGAGAGAGGGTTGGGTAGATTGCGTTTTCCTAGACTGCAGGAAGGCCTTTGACACAGTTCCCCACAAGAGATTAGTGCAGAAGCTGGAGGATCAGGCACACATAAAAGGAAGGGCACTGCAATGGATAAGGGAATACCTGACAGGGAGGCAGCAACGAGTCATGGTACGTGAAGAGGTATCACAGTGGGCGCCTGTTACGAGCGGGGTCCCACAGGGGTCAGTTCTAGGACCAGTGCTATTTTTGATATATGTGAACGACATGATGGAAGGAATAGACTCTGAAGTGTCCCTGTTCGCAGATGACGTGAAGTTGATGAGAAGAATTAAATCGGACGAGGATGAGGCAGGACTGCAAAGAGACCTGGAGAGGCTGGAGATGTGGTCCAGTAACTGGCTCCTCGAATTCAATCCAGCCAAATGCAAAGTCATGAAGATTGGGGAGGGGCAAAGAAGACCGCAGACAGAATATAGGCTAGGTGGACAAAGACTACAGACCTCACTCAGGGAGAAAGACCTTGGGGTGACCATAACACCGAGTACATCACCGGAGGCACACATCAACCAAATAACCGCTGCAGCATACGGGCGCCTGGCAAACCTGAGAATAGCGTTCCGATACCTCAATAAGGAATCGTTCAAGACACTGTACACTGTGTATGTTAGGCCCATACTGGAGTATGCAGCACCAGTCTGGAACCCACACCTGGTCAAGCACGTCAAGAAGTTAGAGAAAGTACAAAGGTTTGCAACAAGGCTAGTCCCAGAGCTCAAGGGAATGTCGTACGAGGAAAGGTTAAGGGAAATCGGACTGACGACACTGGAGGACAGAAGGGTCAGGGGAGACATGATAACGACATACAAGATACTGCGGGGAATAGACAAGGTGGACAGAGATAGGATGTTCCAGAGAGGGGACACAGGGACAAGGGGTCACAACTGGAAGCTGAAGACTCAGACGAGTCACAGGGACGTTAGGAAGTATTTCTTCAGTCATAGAGTTGTCAGCAAGTGGAATAGCCTAGCAAGTGAAGTAGTGGAGGCAGGAACCATACATAGTTTTAAGAAGAGGTATGACAAAGCTCAGGAAGCAGAGAGAGAGAGGATCCAGTAGCGATCAGTGAAGAGGCGGGGCCAGGAGCTGAGTCTCGACCCCTGCAACCACAATTAGGTGAGTACACACACAGGCAGTATGCTCCTGGGGCTAGCAGGAGCATACACAACACTGTGAGAATCCCGACGTCTACCAGGAGGGAAACTAGAAGATTCAGCCCAAGTCTCTACAGCAGTTTTCTTGTCCTCTGCTGCACCAAACGCTGTGTCCTCCATAGAATTTTAAAAATGCGTGGCGCAGGCATTTCCAGAAGTAGAATTCAGAATTTTTTCTTGTCTCTTCGTCACTCTACAATGACTCTAGTGAATCTCACTTAATGACTCTATAATCTCTTAGGGCCATGATTTCCATCTCCTCAGAATCAACATCAAAAGAGATGGATGACTAAAGTGTAATAAACACTTGGCAATGGTCAGTGATAACCCACATGGAGTCAGAAACACAAGAGATTAATTAATCTGTATATTTCGATCCTTTTATACTGAAGAGGATCCCAGAATGGGATCGAAACACATGGACCGATTAATCCTCTGGGATTGTGTCTGTGTGTGTGTTATCATTGAGCATCAAAAGAGATCTGATAACCCAAACTACAACAGATGTTTTGTAACACATGCGTTTTAAGTGAATGGTAGACAATACCGACAGATAGAGAAATTTGACACATGTGCAACATCTTGGTATCTATATTTGTAGACGTTTCGCCATCCAGTGGCTTTATCAATACAATTCAAGCACAGTCTTCGCAGTATATCCTTGAATTTGTATTAATAAAACCTCTGGAGGGAGAAACGTGTACAAATAATGATACCCAGATGCTGTACATGTGTCTAATTCTTTCATCTCTAGCGAGATGCTAGCCTCCTCTCCCTTGTTCTTCCTGAGACCACAGAACTGGAGAATTTGAAATGCACTGTAAGTGGCTGAGCAAGAATGTAAATACATCTGTATTTTCTCCGGATAAATTATTCAAGTTAGTTACATATAGCATCAGCGTCAAGAGGCATTCGTCTTGTTCCTTGTTGAATATTACGTAACCTGAACTAATGTAGGCAAGAGAAACAGCATGGAAAATGATGCTGTGTATTGTGACTCCCAACCTTATCTGTGAGTGACAAGTTGTGTGAATAGCTACGTGCAGCATCTGACTGCAGCACATATGACTGTAGCACACCTGACTGCAGCACATCTGGCTGCAGCACACCTGACTGCAGAACACCTGACTGCAACATTCTATATAAGGTACCTTCCTTCCTCTAGTATATATTCTGCTGATGACAACTCCATTTGGGAATCGAAAAATCCATTGTTGCATCCACTGCTGTCTTCACGAATCCACACGTGGCTTACCTGTCAACTTCGACAAATACTCGTTAAAATGTTATCACCATCAAACCTAACCTAAATGTGATGAAGGTGAACTCACGAACCTAACAGCAAAAAATCACTAGAAAAACTAAACAGTGAAATGTCATAAACTGCACTGAAATGACAAATATTTAAATCTTTCCACTCTTGCATTAATTTATTAGTCAACAGTCCACACACACACACACACACGCGCGCTGACCTTCAAATAACACCTTATAATACCCCAAACAACTTTGTACAAATAATTGAGTGAAGGATGAACATGATGGTGAACTTTTATGGTTTAGTCCTAACCTTTTAAAATGATGAAAAATGTAAGTGGTGCGTAGGAAGTTCTGGCACTTTCCACTTGTCAGAATGACAGAGGTAAACATGGATGGGAGATGATGTTTCACTGACAACATCAATAACTGAACCAGTTGGTTTGTGTGGAAGTATGTGATGACTCTCTTAGTGTATTACCCAGTGCTCCTCCTTCCCCTTGTATGTTGTTAACTTGAGGAGAGACTACCATGTATGTATCAGGAAGGTGACACTACCATGTATCAGGAAGGTGACACTACCATGTATCAGGAAGGTGAGACTACCATGTATCAGGAAGGTGAGACTACCATGTATCAGGAAGGTGAGACTACCATGTATCAGGAAGGTGACACTACCATGTATCAGGAAGGTGAGACTACCATGTATCAGGAAGGTGAGACTACCATGTATCAGGAAGGTGACACTACCATGTATCAGGAAGGTGACACTACCATGTATCAGGAAGGTGACACTACCATGTATCAGGAAGGTGAGACTACCATGTATCAGGAAGGTGACACTACCATGTATCAGGAAGGTGACACTACCATGTATCAGGAAGGTTAGACTACCATGTATCAGGAAGGTGAGACTACCATGTATCAGGAAGATGACACTACCATGTATCAGGAAGGTGACACTACCATGTATCAGGAAGGTGACACTACCATGTATCAGGAAGGTGACACTACCATGTATCAGGAAGGTGACACTACCATGTATCAGGAAGGTGACACTACCATGTATCAGGAAGGTGACACTACCATGTATCAGGAAGATGACACTACCATGTATCAGGAAGGTGACACTACCATGTATCAGGAAGGTGACACTACCATGTATCAGGAAGGTGACACTACCATGTATCAGGAAGGTGACACTACCATGTATCAGGAAGGTGACACTACCATGTATCAGGAAGGTGACACTACCATGTATCAGGAAGGTGACACTACCATGTATCAGGAAGGTGACACTACCATATATCAGGAAGGTGACACTACCATGTATCAGGAAGGTGACACTACCATGTATCAGGAAGGTGACACTACCATGTATCAGGAAGGTGACACTACCATGTATCAGGAAGGTGAGACTACCATGTATCAGGAAGGTGACACTACCATGTATCAGGAAGATGACACTACCATGTATCAGGAAGGTGACACTACCATGTATCAGGAAGGTGACACTACCATGTATCAGGAAGGTGACACTACCATGTATCAGGAAGGTGAGACTACCATGTATCAGGAAGGTGACACTACCATGTATCAGGAAGGTGAGACTACCATGTATCAGGAAGGTGACACTACCATGTATCAGGAAGGTGACACTACCATGTATCAGGAAGGTGACACTACCATGTATCAGGAAGGTGACACTACCATGTATCAGGAAGGTGACACTACCATGTATCAGGAAAGTGACACTACCATGTATCAGGAAGGTGACACTACCATGTATCAGAAAGGTGACACTACCATGTATCAGGAAGGTGACACTACCATGTATCAGGAAGGTGACACTACCATGTATCAGGAAAGTGACACTACTATGTATCAGGAAGGTGACACTACCATGTATCAGAAAGGTGACACTACCATGTATCAGGAAGGTGACACTACCATGTATCAGGAAGGTGACACTACCATGTATCAGTAAGGTGAGACTACCATGTATCAGGAAGGTGACACTACCATGTATCAGAGTGAAGACACTGCCATGTATCAGGGTGTAGGCACTACCATGTATCAGGGTGGAGGCACTACCATGTATCAAGGTGGAGGCACTACCATGTATCAGGGTGAAGACACTACCATGTATCAGGGTGAAGACACTACCATATATCAGGGTGGAGGCACTACCATGTATCAGGGTGAAGACACTACCACGTATCAGGGTGAAGACACTACCATGTATCAGGGTGGAGGCACTACCATGTATCAGGGTGGAGGCACTACCATGTATCAGGGTGAAGACACTACCATGTATCAGGGTGGAGGCACTACCATGTATCAGGGTGAAAACATTACCATGTATCAGGGTGAAGACACTACCATGTATCAGGGTGAAGACACTACCATGTATCAGGGTGAAAACACTACCATGTATCAGGGTGAAGACACTACCATGTATCAGGGTGAAGACACTACCATGTATCAGGGTGAAAACACTACCATGTATCAGGGTGGAGGCACTACCATGTATCAGGGAGAAGACACTACCATGTATCAGGGTGAAGACACTACCATGTATCAGGGTGGAGACACTACCATGTATCAGGGTGAAGACACTACCATGTATCAGGGTGAAGACTCTACCATGCATCAGGGTGAAGACACTACCATGTATCAGGGTGGAGACACTACCATGTATCAGGGTGAAGACACTACCATGTATCAGGGTGGAGACACTACCATGTATTAGGGTGGAGACACTACCATGTATCAGGGTGGTGACACTACCATGTATCAGGGTGGAGACACTACCATGTATCAGGGTGGAGACACTACCATGTATCAGGGTGATGACACTACCATGTATCAGGGTGGAGACACTACCATGTATTAGGGTGGAGGCACTACCATGTATCAGGGTGGAGACACTACCATGTATCAGGATGGAGGCACTACCATGTATCAGGGTGATGACACTACCATGTATCAGGGTGGAGACACTACCATGTATTAGGGTGGAGGCACTACCATGTATCAGGGTGGAGACACTACCATGTATCAGGATGGAGGCACTACCATGTATCAGGGTGGAGACACTACCATGTATCAGGGTGATGACCCACCATGTATCAGGGTGAAGACACTACCATGTATCAGGGTGGAGGCACTACCATGTATCAGGGTGAAGACACTACCATGTATCAGGGTGGAGGCACTACCATGTATCAGGGTGGAGGCACTACCATGTATCAGGGTGGAGACACTACCATGTATCAGGGTGGAGGCACTACCATGTATCAGGGTAGAGGCACTACCATGTATCAGGGTGGAGACACTACCATGTATCAGGGTGATGACACTACCATGTATCAGGGTGGAGACACTACCATGTATTAGGGTGGAGGCACTACCATGTATCAGGGTGGAGACACTACCATGTATCAGGATGGAGGCACTACCATGTATCAGGGTGATGACACTACCATGTATCAGGGTGGAGACACTACCATGTATTAGGGTGGAGGCACTACCATGTATCAGGGTGGAGACACTACCATGTATCAGGATGGAGGCACTACCATGTATCAGGGTGGAGACACTACCATGTATCAGGGTGATGACCCACCATGTATCAGGGTGAAGACACTACCATGTATCAGGGTGGAGGCACTACCATGTATCAGGGTGAAGACACTACCATGTATCAGGGTGGAGGCACTACCATGTATCAGGGTGGAGGCACTACCATGTATCAGGGTGGAGACACTACCATGTATCAGGGTGGAGGCACTACCATGTATCAGGGTAGAGGCACTACCATGTATCAGGGTGGAGGCACTACCATGTATCAGGGTGGAGACACTACCATGTATCAGGGTGATGACACTACCATGTATCAGGGTGGAGACACTACCATGTATCAGGGTGGAGGCACTACCATGTATCAGGGTGGAGGCACTACCATGTATCAGGGTGGAGACACTACCATGTATCAGGGTGGAGGCACTACCATGTATCAGGGTGGAGGCACTACCATGTATCAGGGTGGAGACACTACCATGTATCAGGGTGGAGGCACTACCATGTATCAGGGTGGAGGCACTACCATGTATCAGGGTGAAGACACTACCATGTATCAGGGTGGAGACACTACCATGTATCAGGGTGGAGGCACTACCATGTATCAGGGTGGAGGCACTACCATGTATCAGGGTGGAGACACTACCATGTATCAGGGTGGAGGCACTACCATGTATCAGGGTAGAGGCACTACCATGTATCAGGGTGGAGGCACTACCATGTATCAGGGTGGAGACACTACCATGTATCAGGGTGATGACACTACCATGTATCAGGGTGGAGACACTACCATGTATCAGGGTGGAGGCACTACCATGTATCAGGATGGAGGCACTACCATGTATCAGGGTGGAGATACTACCATGTATCAGGGTGGAGGCACTACCATGTATCAGGGTGGAGGCACTACCATGTATCAGGGTGGAGACACTACCATGTATCAGGGTGGAGGCACTACCATGTATCAGGGTGGAGGCACTACCATGTATCAGGGTGGAGGCACTACCATGTATCAGGGTGGAGACACTACCATGTATCAGGGTGGAGGCACTACCATGTATCAGGGTGGAGGCACTACCATGTATCAGGGTGGAGGCACTACCATGTATCAGGGTGGAGGCACTACCATGTATCAGGGTGGAGGCACTACCATGTATCAGGGTGGAGGCACTACCATGTATCAGGGTGGAGACACTACCATGTATCAGGGTGGAGACACTACCATGTATTAGGGTGGAGGCACTACCATGTATCAGGGTGGAGACACTACCCTGTATCAGGGTGAAGACACTACCATGTATCAGGGTGAAGACACTACCATGTATCAGGGTGAAGACACTACCATGTATTAGGGTGGAGGCACTACCATGTATCAGGGTGGAGACACTACCATGTATCAGGGTGAAGACACTACCATGTATCAGGGTGAAGACACTACCATGTATCAGGGTGGAGGCACTACCATGTATCAGGGTGGAGACACTACCATGTATCAGGGTGAAGACACTACCATGTATCAGGGTGAAGACACTACCATGTATCAGGGTGGAGGCACTACCATGTATCAGGGTGGAGACACTACCATGTATCAGGGTGAAGACACTACCATGTATCAGGGTGAAGACACTACCATGTATCAGGGTGAAGACACTACCATGTATCAGGGTGGAGACACTACCATGTATCAGGGTGAAGACACTACCATGTATCAGGGTGGAGACACTACCATGTATCAGGGTGGAGGCACTACCATGTATCAGGGTGGAGACACTACCATGTATCAGGGTGGAGACACTACCATGTATCAGGGTGGAGACACTACCATGTATCAGGGTGGAGGCACTACCATGTATCAGGGTGGAGACACTACCATGTATCAGGGTGGAGACACTACCATGTATCAGGGTGGAGACACTACCATGTATCAGGGTGGAGACACTACCATGTATCAGGGTGGAGACACTACGTTGTATATTAGAGAAACTCTTGATAAGCATAAGCTTCCAAACATTCACCTTCATTAATGCTTTAACCTTGATAACCTTGATAACCTTGATAACCTAGATAACCTTGATAACCTTGATAACCTTGATAACCTTGATAACCTAGATAACCTTGATAACCTTGATAACCTTGATAACCTTGATAACCTAGATAACCTTGATAACCTTGATAACCTTGATAACCCTGATAACCTTGATAACCATGATAACCCTGATAACCTTGATAACCTTGATAACCTTGATAACCTTGATAACCTTGATAACCTAGATAACCTAGATAACCTTGATAACCTTGATAACCTAGATAACCTTGATAACCTTGATAACCTTGATAACCTTGATAACCTTGATAACCCTAATAACCCTGATAACCTTGATAACCTAGATAACCTTGATAACCTTGATAACCTTGATAACCCTGATAACCTTGATAATCTTGATAACCTTGATAACCTTGATAACCTAGATAGCCTTGATAACCTTGATAACCTTGATAACCTAGATAGCCTTGATAACCTTGATAACCTTGATAACCTTGATTACCTTGATAATCTTGATTACCTTGATAACCTTGATAACCCTGATAACCTTGATAACCTTGATAACCTTGATAACCTTGATAACCTTGATAACCTTGATAACCCTGATAACCCTGATAACCTTGATAACCCTGATAACCCTGATAACCTTGATAACCTTGATAACCTTGATAACCTTGATAAGTATAAATAACTAAGCTAGGAAACACTGATGGTCATTTATCAACAATCATAAATCATAAGGAGAAATATCACTGAACTGAAAAAAAAAGATTTAACCATTTTAGTGGTAGCAATATATCCATTTTGAAATATTAAAGCCTTTTATGTATTTTTTTAATAAAAGGCTCTGGGATATGTCCGTAGAAATGTCAGACGAAGTTGGAGAATACGAGAGTCGGTTATTATTTTCTGATTGAAAAGTATTGTGCAGGTGTCAGTTTTATCAGAAAAGTATTGGGCAGGTGTCAGTTCTATCAGAAAAGTATTGGGCAGGTGTCAGTTCTACCAGAAAAGTATTGGGCAGGTGTCAGTTTTATCAGAAAAGTATTGGGCAGGTGTCAGTTCTACCAGAAAAGTATTGGGCAGGTGTCAGTTTTATCAGAAAAGTATTGGGCAGGTGTCAGTTCTACCAGAAAAGTATTGGGCAGGTGTCAGTTCTACCAGAAAAGTATTGGGCAGGTGTCAGTTCTACCAGAAAAGTATTGGGCAGGTGTCAGTTCTACCAGAAAAGTATTGGGCAGGTGTCAGTTCTACCAGAAAAGTATTGGGCAGGTGTCAGTTCTATCAGAAAAGTATTGGGCAGGTGTCAGTTCTACCAGAAAAGTATTGGGCAGGTGTCAGTTCTATCAGAAAAGTATTGGGCAGGTGTCAGTTCTACCAGAAAAGTATTGGGCAGGTGTCAGTTCTACCAGAAAAGTATTGTGCAGCAGCAACTACTGGAACAATAGCAGCAACAATAACAGCGCGCGCGCGCGCGCGCGCGTGTGTGTGTGTACTCACCTAGTTGAGGTTGCAGGGGTCGAGTCCGAGCTCCTGGCTCCGCCTCTTCACTGGTCGCTATTAGGTCACTCTCCCTGAACCGTGAGCTTTATCGTACCTCTGCTTAAAGCTATGTATGGATCCTGCCTCCACTACATCGCTTCCCAAACTATTCCACTTACTGACTACTCTGTGGCTGAAGAAATACTTCCTAACATTCCTGTGATTCATCTGTGTCTTCAACTTCCAACTGTGTCACCTTGTTGCTGTGTCCAATCTCTGGAACATCCTGTCTTTGTCCACCTTGTCAATTCCTCTCAGTATTTTGTATGTCGTTATCATGTCCCACCTATCTCTCCTGTCCTCCAGTGTCGTCAGGTTGATTTCCCTTAACCTCTCCTCGTAGGACATACCTCTTAGCTCTGGGATTAGTCTTGTTGCAAACCTTTGCACTTTCTCTAGTTTCTTTAGGTGCTTGGCTAGGTGTGGGTTCCAAACTGGTGCCGCATACTCCAATATGGGCCTAACGTACACGGTGTACAGGGTCCTGAACGATTCCTTATTAAGGTGCGGAATGCTGTTCTGAGGTTTGCTAGGCGCCCATATGCTGCAGCCGTTATTTGATTGATGTGCGCTTCAGGAGATGTGCCTGGTGTTATATTCACCCCAAGATCTTTTTCCTTGAGTGAGGTTTGTAATCTCTGGCCCCCCTAGACTGTACTCCGTCTGCTGTCTTCTTTGCCCTTCCTCAATCTTCATGACTTTGCACTTGGTGGGATTGAACTTCAGGAGCCAATTGCTGGACCAGGCCTGCAGCCTGTCCAGATCCCTTTGTAGTTCTGCCTGGTCTTCGATCGAGTGAATTCTTCTCATCAACTTCACGTCATCTGCAAACAGGGACACCTCTGAGTCTATTCCTTCTGTCATGTCGTTCACAAATACCAGAAACAGCACTGGTCCTAGGACTGACCCCTGTGGAACCTCGCTGGTCACAGGTGCCAACTCTGACACCTCGCCACGTACCATGACTCGCTGCTGTCTTCCTGACAAGTATTCCCTGATCCATTGTAGTGCCTTCCCTGTTATCCCTGCTTGGTCCTCCAGTTTTTGCACTAATCTCTTGTGTGGAACTGTCAAACGCCTTCTTGCAGTCCAAGAATATGCAATCCACCCACCCCTTTCTCTCTTGTCTTACTGCTGTCACCATGTCATAGATCTCCAGTAGGTTTGTGACACAGGATTTCCCATCCCTGAAACCATGTTTGCTGCTGTTGATGAGATCATTAGTTTAGTGCTTCATGTCTGTCTCCTTTTTTAAAGATTGGGACTACATTTGCTGTCTTCCATGCCTCAGGCAATCTCCCTGTTTCGATAGATGTATTGACTATTGTTGTTAGGGGTACACACAGCGCCTCTGCTCCCTCTCTCAGGACCCATAGAGAGATGTTATCTGGCCCCATTGCCTTTGAGGTATCTAGCTCACTCAGAAGCCTCTTCACTTCTTCCTCGGTTGTGTGCACTGTGTCCAGTACTTGATGGTGTACCCCACCTCTCCGAGCCCCTTCTGTCTCCTCTATTACACTTCTTTGAATCTCTTGTTGAGTTCCTCACATACTTCACGGTCATTTCTTGTTGTCTCTCCTCTTGTGTGTGTTTGTGTGTGTGTGTGTGTGTGTGTGTGTGTGTCTGCTCGTGTGCACATGAGCAAGAAAACAGAAAAAAACAGTCACAACAAGAGTACCACAGTTAAAAACGCGTTGCTGCTGTTAATGGATTTCATCCCCTCCCCCTCTCCCCTTCCCCTCTCCCCTTCCCCTCTCCCCCTGCCCCTCTCCCCTAACCCCTCCCCCCAATTTTTTTTAAGTAAGATTATAATCAGTTTTGCATTGTAATTGCTCTTTAGTGTCTAAAATAGTTAATGGGCGTCCGTTAGTCTCTCTTGTCACCCTTGATTTATTGAAACATTATTCTCACTGTTGCTGTTCCTGATAAACCATTCCACCTCCTCTTCTCCTCCCCCTCCCGTCACTGACACAATCTGATGGGCATTTCTCTGTCCCCAGGTGCCTATCTGATGGGCATTACCGTGTTCCCTAATGGGCAGCTGATGGAGGCTGTGACGTACAGCTGCCGCCGACCATAGCGTCGCTTAAGATAAAAAAAATAATTCTGTATGTGTTCCATGTTGGAAAAAGTCATTTATTACCCGGAGGTAATTAAAGTTTTGAGGCAGGGAGGTGAGGCAGGGGGTGAGGCAGGGAGGTGAGGCAGGGGGTGAGGCAGGGAGGTGAGGCAGGGGGTAAGGCAGGGAGGTGAGGCAGGGAGGTGAGGAAGGGGGTGAGGCAGGGAGGTGCGGCAGGGGGTGAGGCAGGGAGGTGAGGCAGGGGGTGAGGCAGGGAGGTGAGGCAGGGGGTTAGGCAGGGAGGTGAGGCAGGGGGTGAGCCAGGGAGGTGAGGCTGGGTGGTGTGGCAGGGGGTGAGGCAGGGAGGTGAGGCAGGGGGTGAGGCAGGGAGGTGAGGCAGGGGGTGAGGCAGGGAGGTGAGGCAGGGGGTGAGGCAGGGAGGTGAGGCAGGGGGTAAGGCAGGGAGGTGAGGCAGGGGGTGAGGCAGGGAGTGAGGCAGGGAGGTGAGCCAGGGGGTGAGGCAGGGAGGTGAGGCAGGGGGTGAGGCAGGGAGGTGAGGCAGGGGGTGAGGCAGGGAGGTGAGGCAGGGGGTGAGGCAGGGAGGTGAGGCAGGGGGTGAGGCAGGGAGGTGTGGCAGGGGGTTAGGCAGGGAGGTGAGGCAGGGGGTGAGGCAGGGAGTGAGGCAGGGAGGTGAGGCAGGGGGTGAGGCAGGGAGGTGAGGCAGGGGGTGAGGCAGGGAGGTGAGGCAGGGAGGTGAGGCAGGGGGTGAGGCAGGGAGGTGAGGCAGGGGGTGAGGCAGGGAGGTGAGGCAGGGGGTGAGGCAGGGAGGTGAGGCAGGGGGTGAGGCAGGGAGGTGAGGCAGGGGGTAAGGCAGGGAGGTGAGGCAGGGGGTGAGGCAGGGAGTGAGGCAGGGAGATGAGGCAGGGGGTGAGGCCGGGAGGTGAGGCTGGGGGTGAGGCAGGGTGGTGAGGCAGGGGGTGAGGCAGGGAGGTGAGGCAGGGAGGTGAGGCAGGGGGTGAGGCAGGGAGGTGAGGCAGGGGGTGAGGCAGGGAGGTGAGGCAGGGGGTGAGGCAGGGAGGTGGGGCAGGGGGGGAGGCAGGGAGGTGAGGCAGGGGGTAAGGCAGGGAGGTGAGGCAGGGGGTGAGGCAGGGAGTGAGGCAGGGAGGTGAGGCAGGGGGTGAGGCAGGGAGTTGAGGCAGGGGGTGAGGCAGGGAGGTGAGGCAGGGGGTGAGGCAGGGAGTGAGGCAGGGAGGTGAGGCAGGGGGTGAGGCAGGGAGCGAGGCAGGAGGTGAGGTAGGGAGGTGAAGCAGGGGATGAGGCAGGGAGGTGAGGCAGAGGGTGATGCAGGGAGGGAACCCAGCCAGCAGGGTTAAGTAAGAAAAGTAACTGAGACATATAACACTACATAGCTGAGATAAGACTCGTGTTAACTCACTGTAGTAACTGTGATTCACTTAATAATACTCACAAGTGGTTACAGGAGTCGAGTTTCATCTCCTGACTCTACTTTTCCGGTGGCCGCTACTGGGTCTCCAGGCCTAGTCTCGTTGCAAACAGTTTCCCTTTTTTGCAGGCGACATAATCAGATGTGGGTTCCAGGCTGGTGCTGCAGACTCCAGTATGGTCCTGACATATAACGTATGTAATGTCGTGAATGGCTTATTCCTGTGGGTTCTGAAAGATAATCTTAGATTTGCCGGAAGTGCGTTCGGTGGGAAGGTTCGTAGATTGACGTTCGCCTCAGGTGATATGCTCGGTACGATGCTCACCTCGAGCTTTTACAGTATTTGCCTCCATGCCTGTGCTCTCCTTCCGGTCTTCTTCGCCCTTCCCCGACATTTATGACTTTATAAACAATTATCCTAGTCACGGTATCGTGCTTCTATTACTTTTTTTAGTTTACGTTTTCTGGGATTATATTGTAACCGTCAGTTGTCAGACTGATCCTGCAGTTTGCCAAGTTTGTCTATACCTGTTAGTATCCTCCTCATTAGTTTCACGTCATCGGCGAACAGGGACACCCATCACCTTAATTTTATCTGTCATGTCGTTTACATACATAAGAAAGAGTACTAGTCTCGGTACTGATCCTTGTGGCACCCCTCCCGCCATACTCGCCCAATCCGGCATTTATTCTAGGGCAACTCGTTGTCTCCTTCCTGTTAATTATTTCCTTATCCACGCCAGTGCTTTCACTGGTATTCCTGTTTGCTTCTCTAGTGTTTGTCCCAGAGTCTGGTGTGTGTACTCACCTATTTGTACTCACCTATTTGTGGTTGCAGGGGTCGAGTCCTAGCTCCTGGCCCCGCCTCTTCACCGGTTGCTACTAGACCCTCTCTCTCCCCGCTCCATGAGCTTTATCAAACCTCGTCTTAAAACTGTGCATGGTTCCTGCCTCCACTACGTCATTTTCTAGGTTATTCCACTGCCTTACAACTCTATGACTGAAGAAATACTTCCTACTATCTCTCTGACTCATTTGTGTCTTCAACTTCCAATTGTGGCCTCTTGTTTCTGTGTCCCCTCCCTGGAACATCCTGTCCTTGTCCACCTTGTCTATTCCACGCAGTATTTTATATGTCGTTATCATGTCTCCCCTGACCCTCCTGTCCTCCAGTGTCGTCAGGCCGATTTCCCTTAATCTTTCTTCATAGGACATTCCCCTTAGCTCTGGAACTAACCTTGTTGCAAACCTTTGTACTTTCTCTAGTTTCTTGACGTGCTTTATCAAGTGCGGGTTCCAAACAGGTGCTGCATACTCCAGTATGGGCCTGACATACACGGTGTACAGTGTCTTGAATGATTCCTTACTAAGGTGTCGGAATGCTGTTCTCAGGTTTGCCAGGCGCCCATATGCTGCAGCAGTTATCTGGTTGATGTGTGCTTCCGAAGACATGCTCGGTGTTATACTCACCCCAAGATCTTTCTCCTTGAGTGAGGTTTGCAGTCTTTGGCCACCTAGCCTATACTCTGTCTGTGGTCTTCTGTGCCCTTCCCCTATCTTCATGACTTTGCATTTGGCAGGATTAAATTCGAGAAGCCATTTGCTGGACCAGGTGTCCAGTCTGTCCAGGTCTCTTTGAAGTCCTGCCTGGTCCTCATCAGATTTAATTCTCCTCATTAACTTCACATCATCTGCAAACAGGGACACTTCTGAGTCTAACCCTTCCGTCATGTCGTTCACATATACCAAAAATAGCACTGGTCCTAGGACCGACCCCTGTGGGACCCCGCTCGTCACAGGTGCCCACTGTGATACATCATTACGTACCATGACTCGTTGTTGCCTCCCTGTCAGGTATTCTCTGATCCATTGCAGTGCCCTTCCTGTTATATGCGCCTGATGCTCTAGCTTCTGCACTAATCTCTTGTGAGGAACTGTGTCAAAGGCCTTCTTGCAGTCCAAGAAGATGCAATCAACCCACCCCTCTCTCTCTTGTCTTACTTCTGTTATCTTATCATAAAACTCCAGAAGGTTTGTGTGTGTGTGTGTGTGTGTGTGTGTGTGTGTGTGTGTGTGTGTGTGTGTGTGTGTGTGTGTGTGTGTGTTTCAGAGCCGTCAGTCGCCTCCTCCTCCCCACAATCCACAAATGCTAGAGACACAGGATCTGAAGAAATGTGAGACATTAACTAGGTAGTAAGATTGTCCGAGAGGAAATTGTATCCTGGGAGTGTGGCAGCGACCGCAGCTCCGCTTGAATTCCTTTCTTCTCACTGTCAAGACTGATGAATGTTATGTTTTTATGTCGTGGGCAGAAGAGGTGATCCTACCATACCGCTCTTGTTACCACTCTAACTACCCTCCCGTAGGAAACAATGAGAGCACTGGAAGGAGTGAGCGAAATTCTCTTCGATCCAGAATCACCTGGATCTCGATAGTTAGTCTTCCTGGACGTGGTTACGTACCTGATAGGGGAATTCACTTAGGCTTCCACGGGGGAAGGAGAGGTGGGGTGAACGTAGTGGAACCGAGGGTTAGTATAGTGTGGGCGGTCACAACACACCCTACTGCTGGAACCTGAAGGTGAAAACGATGGTGAAGGTGGCTATGAAGATAAGGGTGACTGCTGTATGTCATGATCCCTTGCATATGAAGGGAAGACGTTGCTAAATCTTGTTTCCTTCACGTTTACCTCCAGCTCTCGTCAGTAGCTATTCCAGTGTGCAAATTTGCAACAATTTTCCCCAATATTGTCCAAAAAAATCTCATCCCATAATTCCTCGCGTGAGCTCGAAAAAAAAATGAGGCGTTTTAGGAATTTTTGCAAGAGAAGTGAGGATTTTCAGGATTTCCGTGCATGGCTGCTGGTATATTTAGTTTTTTTTAATAAGCTCAAGTTCCACACGGAACAGATCAGTCATGTCTAAAGGTAATTCTCACGGCACTTGTGAGTTACATTAGCAGAATTATTATTATTATTATTATTATTATTATTATTATTATTATTATTATTATTATCAATATTAATAATAATAATAATAATAATAATAATAATAATAATAATAATAATAATATTATTATTATTATTATTATTATTATTATTATTATTATTATCAATATTAATAATAATAATAATAATAATAATATTATTATTATTATTATTATTATTATTATTATTATTATTATTATTTACACTGGGAACATCCAGCACATGCATGTCGGGCACTGTTTCGTTCTATCAAGTTAGAGCTTTGTCAAGTTAAATATTTATCAAGCTAAAGCTCTATCAAGTTGGACGTTAATAAAATAACAACTTTAATAAAATTGTATTCTGTGTCTCAGTACACTGTGTCTCAGTACACTGTGTCTCAGTATACTGTGTCTCAGTATACTGTGTCTCAGTATACTGTGTCTCAGTATACTGTGTCTCAGTATACTGTGTCTCAGTATACTGTGTCTCAGTATACTGTGTCTCAGTACACTGTGTCTCAGTATACTGTGTCTCAGTATACTGTGTCTCAGTATACTGTGTCTCAGTACACTGTGTCTCAGTATACTGTGTCTCAGTATACTGTGTCTCAGTATACTGTGTCTCAGTACACTGTGTCTCAGTATACTGTGTCTCAGTATACTGTGTCTCAGTATACTGTGTCTCAGTACACTGTGTCTCAGTATACTGTGTCTCAGTATACTGTGTCTCAGTATACTGTGTCTCAGTATACTGTGTCTCAGTATACTGTGTCTCAGTATACTGTGTCTCAGTACACTGTATCTCAGTATACTGTATCTCAGTACACTGTATCTAAGTACACTGTATCTCAGTAGCAGTGAACAATACTGACTACACACACACACACACACCTCACTCAAGGAAAAAGATCTGGGGGTGAGTATAACACCGAGCATATCTCCTGAGGCGCACATCAATCAGATAACTGCTGCAGCATACGGGCGCCTGGCAAACCTACGGATAGCGTTCCGATACCTCAGTAAGGATTCGTTTAAGACTCTGTACACCATCTACGTCAGGCCCATACTGGAGTATGCAGCACCAGTTTGGAATCCACACCTAGTCAAGCACGTCAAGAAATTAGAGAAAGTGCAAAGGTTTGCAACAAGACTAATCCCAGAGCTACGGGGGTTGTCCTATGAAGAAAGGTTGAGGGAAATCGGCCTGACGACACTGGAGGCCAGGAGGGTCAGGGGAGACATGATAACGACATATAAAATACTGCGCGGAATAGACGAGGTGGACAAAGACGGGATGTTCCAGAGATGGGACACAGACACAAGAGGTCACAATTGGAAGTTGAAGACTCAGATGAATCAAAGGGATGTTAGGAAGTATTTCTTCAGTCATAGAGTAGTCAGGCCATGGAATAGCCTAGAAAGTGATGTGGTGGAGGCAGGAACCATACATAGTTTTAAGGCGAGGTATGATAGAGCTCATGGGACAGGGAGAGAGAGGACCTAGTAGCAATCAGCGAAGAGGCGGGGCCAGGAGCTGTGACTCGACCCCTGCAACCACAAATAGGTGAGTACAAATAGGTGAGTACACACACACACACACACACACACACACACACACACACACACACACACACACACACACACACACACACACACACACACACACACACCTTTACCAACCGGAAAAGTCATGTCTTGAAACAAAAGAGGTGAGGTGAGTCTTGTAGCTGGTTCGGTGTCCTGAGGATCGGTCATGTCTTGAAACAAGTGTGTGCAGGGAGAGACAGTGACCATTACTGATGTGTCTCGTTGTGGAGAGACAACGACTAATGTTTCCTGAGCTGAGACAAAGAGAGAGAGACAGACAGACAGAGGCGAAGATATTAAGCAGGAGGCACAGACTAATGTGAACAGAGTAAGTACAGTGTGCGTGTGTGTTTGTGTGTGTGCGTGTTTGTGTGCGTGTGTGTGTTTGTGTGTTTGTGTGCGTGCGTGTGTGTGTGCGTGTGTATGTGTGTGTGTGTGTGTGTGTGTGTGAGTGTATGTGTGTGTGTTCATTCACCTCTGTATATAACATATAAATATATATAAATATATATATATATATATATATATATATATATATATATATATATATATATAAATATAAATAAAGAGAGAGAGAGATACATAGTTAGATAGATAGATAGATAGATATACTAGTGTATATACACCAAAAATTTATACCTCTCAGCGCATGTATACCGAGAGTTTACCTTAGTCCCCATTACTGTGATGGAAACATTCTTGTCTGATGGTACCTAGTGAACTCATGGACCAGTAATGAAAACCTTTAATACCTGAAGCACTTACAGCAGGAAGAAGAAGAAGAAGAGGAGGAGGAGGAGGAGGAGGCTAAAACAAGCAGTGATACTGAACAGCAGAGCGCAGTTCCCAGGGGATCAGCCATCGGCGACAATCTTTTTTCACAATTTACATAAATGATTTCGAAACGGAACTAACGCCTAGAATGGCAAAAATTCACGGAAGGCGCGCCACTGGGAAAAACCAAAATCACCGCATTCTTGGCTGAATGTAGGAACATCCAGGGGGACCTGGATAAGTTGGTATGAGACGTAGACGTTAAGTTTCATCGTCCACAGTAATGCATGGTGGATAAAGCAGTATCAGCAGTGAGACTGTGGGGTTTACAAGCCTACTGGAGTTGCCATAAGCAATGATTCTGATACATTCTATACAAAGCTGTTATTGTTATTCTTGGGCTTAAATTTTCAAAACGAGGCTTCAGAAGCAATATTAACAATATAACGCACTAGTAAGATTCGCCTTGCATGTGCTATGCGGCTTTGGTCTTTTAACTACATTAAGGATGACACTAAAATGCTGAAGGTGCATAGGTCAATACTCCTCGTGACTATTGTGAAGATCCCATTGAAAATATACTCGGAACATGTCTTCTGTTCGCAGTTCAGTCCATTGACAGAGTTAACGAATTTATTACACTCAAATGTGAAGAACTGTCTGAAGTGTGAGGTGCTTAAATAAGCACAGAACTCCGAGGCAAGAGGTGCAACTTAAATGCTGGTAAATTATATTGGAAAACTATAGAACACTGGAAGTGATTTCATACTGAAGCTTTTAAGAACCAGAGTCAGGTAGACTCAGGGACTGGCTAGATAACTCATCCCTTGAGGATAATTCATAATCATTCCAGGATACCTAGAACTGGGACATCCCAGGATATCACGACTCGATGTCCAATATGGCCGATAAGTAAGTCGTAACGTCACAATCAAAACCTTAGAAACTCGATTTACAAAAAAAAAAAAATCCACAAATTACCTCATAGTGAGGCCTGGTCATGGAGTAGACCGCGGGGACGTTGACCCCCTGAATACCATCCAGGTATACTCAAGGTATAGACGATTTATTTTAAGGTGAAATATAATAGTAAGTTATAGGAGTCAGGTATCAACAATGACCTCTATTGCAAATGACATGACGCTTGCGTTGAGTGGATTCATCAGTCCTATTAGGAATAACGAAGCCACTCTTAGCGAAACGCAGCCTTCGGTAAATGTCCTGCATTGTACGCAAGTGTCGCCTCAACGATGTCCTCACCTCAGACAATAACTGGAATTGAAGGGGCAAGTGTCTCACCAGCTCAACAAATGGATTTCTTCAGAGAGTGAGACTCTCGGGATGATCTTTTTCATGAGTTACGTAAGTGATTTCAAGAAGGGACTAGCATCTAAAATTGCAGAGTCCGCAGATAATACACAAGTGGGAAAACACGCAAGAACTTCGCTCGACTGTGGGATCCAGAGGGACCAGTACTGGCTGCCGCTGGAGAGGCTGATACTGCAGATGCCACTGGAGAAGCTGCCACTGGAGAGAATGCCACTGGAGAGGATGCCACTCCAGAGGATGCCACTGCAGAGGATGCCACTGGTCGTAAATATACAAAGATGAATCTCAACGCTGACCTTACAGAAATAAAATATCTTGATACTGGCAGAGATCACTTGCTCTAAGGAAGTAAGCCTACTGTCCTCCTTCCTGGATCAATACTGGTTACCTCATGTTCTTCAGGCGCCCTATAACCCTTTCGGGATTAGCGCTCACCTTTCAATATAATTAATAATCAAAATTTAATGCCTATGTAATGTAAAATAATGTGTTTTAGCTCAAATAGTATTAAGTATGAATTTTTATTTGTGTAGAATAAAAGTAGTTAATGACTCCTGTGTCATGATAAACAACGCCATCAGGCGGTTTAGCTGTTAGAGATGAAGCTATGAGAGCGCTGGAATTCACTGTAAAATACTTCGAGGTTACGGTGTCAACAACAACAATATTGGCACTGACAGTTTCCTTGACAAGTCTTGTAATAATGTTGGTAAAATTACTATTACAAAAAAGTAATTTTTTAAAGATGGTAAGATTTACTCCTTTTGTAATAAAGAGTTCGGGATACATAAATACACACATTAATATAAATTAATCTTTAATATATAAAAATCAACTATCTTTGGTCTAGAGGTATTTGAACTATGATATAATAATAATATGTACATGTTACTATAATAAATTATAATCAGCATTTTACTAAAATATAATTAATAACCCTACACAGGGTACAACTCTTGACACTACTGTCACTATATATATATATCTCTATGCTAAAACAATAAATTATAAATAACATTTTTATAATAATAAATTACAATCAACTGCCTCTCACGACACGAAGTCAGTCACACGACACTGTTCAGTGTACACTACAACCAGGCCATCTTCAGTGTCCCACGACACCCTTTTCATCTCAGTGTTCCACTACGGTCCTGTGCATATCTCAGTGTTCCACTCCATCGTACGTCCCTCAGTGTCACACTACGGTCCTGGCCCAGTTCAGTGTAACACTCCAACCTTTTCTTCATGTAATGTCCCACTAAACAGCATCTGACGACTCCGGCCCACAGTTGATCAACGTAGACGGTGAGTCCACAGACATCACCGGTAGTCCAGTAAATCCTCTCCAAAGACGGTTGACACACCGCTAGCCGAACACCATGCTGCAAGCTCACTGAATGCGGCCGTCAAGTAACTGAGGCCAACAGACTCAGTGAGCTGCGGTGAGCGGTTCTTCTAACGCCAGTAGATAGGTACGATTCGGTGGTCAGGTACCTACTGCATAGACGTGTACCCTGAGGAGTTCAGGTACTTAATGTTGAAGCCAGTAGACGTGTACCCTTCGGTGGTCAGGTACCTACTGCTTAGGTGTGTACAGCGAGGCGCTCAGGTACATAATATTTCTAAAGCCAGTAGACGTGTACCCTTCGGTGGTCAGGTACCTACTGCTTAGGTGTGTACAGCGAGGCGCTCTGGTACATACTGTTACTAAAGCCAGTAGACGTGTACCCTTCGGTGGTCAGGTACCTACTGCTTAGGTGTGTACAGCGAGGCGCTCTGGTACATACTGTTACTAAAGCCAGTAGACGTGTACCCTTCGGTGGTCAGGTACCTACTGCTTAGGTGTGCACCGTGAGGCACTCAGGCTCTTACTGCTCTAAGGCCGGCTCAGCAGTCCCCACATTGGGTTTGATGACGTACCCAGTGGTACTGCCGGCCGGCAGGTTAACTATTTAACCGCTAGTTTGGCAGGGGGCCGCAACAATTACATACGATATGTTGGGTAAAAGGAGTTGTACAAGTGCAATTAATACATTTTATTGTAGCAACGTTTGGCTCTCCATAAGCTTTGTCAGGCTCCTGGAGAGCGAAACGTTGCCACAATAACATGTCACACACACTGACAAATCTTGCCTGGAATATACCCGCCAGTTTTATTAGCAGATAATCCGGAGATATTTCTCTGGGCAAAAAACTCATAATTTTTATTCAGACAGAAGCCGTGTGAAGAAGAAAAAACATAAAACAATAAAGTGTTTTATTTTCTTAGGACACAGAGACTGCGAGGTGGTTTAATATTAACCATAAAGACACTAAATAAATTAACTCGTGACGTATGAAACTCCAAGACAGTAGATGCAACATAAAGGTAGATATACATGAGTAGCCTTCTGCCATATGTGTGTATATATGTACGTTAGATTAGGTTAGTCTAAGCCTCGTTAAACAAACACAACATAAACTAACGCAAATTAACCTTGAGTGAGTAAAAAAAAAAGAGTGTACCGAAGTATGGAGCTTTTAGCTTAGGTGAGCTGGACGGGTTGCTGGGAGAGTGCTACTTTCTGAGTCAGGAAAGACTATAAAGCGAGAATGATAAATAGTATCGTTCTTGTTGACATGATAAGTGCGTGTAGCGCCCCGCCCCACACTGGCTACCACCATCACAACATTCCTGTATTGTGGCCCGGGTTTTGATAGAGTTTTTGTGGACTAGTCAGTCCTCTTTTTAGCAGTCTTTCAATTGTGTGGTGAGGACAAAAAAAAATATACTGCTCTGTAATTACCAGACGTACTACAGGTACTTGTTCCCTCCCTTGAGTACTTGATGTGTACTTTTGAGTTCTCCTCTGTTTTCAATGTATAATTAAAAATTCTTTTCCGTGTTTTCATTTATTTTTAATAGGAATATAATTTTTGTTTATTTTGCACTTAGTCAGGCACAGTTTTTCTTGGCACACTAAGGGAAAGGCACTAAGGGGAAGGCACTAAGGGGAAGGCACTAAGTAGCGCAAGCTGGCTAAATAATTTATTCGCCCGGGAAAGCCATTCACTGCCTGACCACGGTAGAGTGCGGTTGTGCTCTGCACCCCTCTGCTGTTTCAGGCGAGCTACATCAGTTTGTCAACAGCCATTGAGTAGTGAGGACGTGTGCTGCTCATTTTCCAACATGGCGCTGCATAGCAACAGGCGCATCAACACTGTTTGCGTTGAGTTGACCCGTGGGGCTGTCACGGGAGCCACGATGGATTTGTTACTACCGGCGATTATCCGTGATACCTACGGTATCGCAAATGAAGAGATATGTGGTGTAGCACTTAATGGGACGACACGGATTTTCGTTAAAATGACGTCAGCAAATGTCTACGAAGCAGTGGTGGATAAGTATCAAGAGACCATTATAGCCGTCAATTCAGCTGTATCAGTACGTCTTCATGATGTATCAAGATACTACACATGGGTAAAAATCAAGAATGTGCCTTTTGAAGCGACTGATTTTGTTATAAAAGATGAACTACGTAATTATGGTACGGTTCATATGGCCTCTGCAGGTCGGTGGGCCGCAGGACCTTATGCTGGAAGTTTGGAGGGAACATATTCAGTCAAAATGACCTTACGCCACCCCATACCGTCCTATATTATGTTGCAAGCATTTCGAACTCAAGTATATGTGACATATGCGGGGCAACGTCGTACGTGTCGGCTGTGTGGGTCGTATGACCACATAGCGGCACAGTGTGGTAAGCGTCGTGGGAATCTCCAAATATCGCAACAGCAACAACCGGAAGAAGTCGAGGAAGTTGAGGGACGAGAACAGTCTTATGCTCACCCGTCTCGACAACGGACATCTTGGAGTGAAGAGGTAGAAAAAGCGCAGGAGAATGCTTTGGAGGATGCAAAACAGCGAGAAGAATCACCGTCACTGGACATAAATAAAGTATTGGAAGAGACTCTGCCCACTATGGGGGAAGAGGATGTAGCGGCGTCTTTAGTGAAGGCACTGGATGTTTTGTTAGACGAGTCGATCGTCAACCGTGTGGAGGATCCAGGTGCAATTTTGGGATCGGTTGAACATCATGGTGAGGCGACGGATGGAAGCATTGAGTCTAGTGTGTCGCATGGTATGACGGTAAATGTAGCAGAAGTGGAGGTGCATCACGATAGTACTAAAGAAATCCCAATGCAGGTGGAGGGTAGGACGCGAAAGCGAACTGCGACCCCATCAGACTCAGACGACGTGCTTACTCCTGCCCAAAGGCCAGGAAAAAAGTCTTGGGCGGATGTACAGAGGACAGGGAACAGAGAATCCACGAAACAAGGGTTTATCAAGGTGGTTCCCAAAAAAGGGGGGAGGGATAGAGGTGGTGTAAAATGTATAAGTGAAAAGTCTATACCTAGAACGAAAGGAAAACCCCATTAATTGACTTTAAGGTTTTGACAATAAATATTAACGGTTTGAGATCTGAGCGGAAGCGAAAGTGGTTTAATGAATTTTTGGTGCGTCTAGATGTGGATGTGGTATTTATCCAAGAACACAATTACAGAATTGGATATGAGTTAGAAATGGATGGTTATGATGTGTATATGGAATATGCGACGAGGTTAAAAGGAGGCGTCGCCATTCTGGTAAAGGAAAATAGCCCGTTTGTAGTACGCCATAGTGAAAGGGGGGAGGGGAGAGTGATTAGGGTGGATGGTTTATGGGGTAGAGCACACATAAGTTTTGTATGTGTATATGGGCCGGCCGAGGGAGATGTACGACTTAAAACTCATTTTGTACAAGATGTATTAGTATATTATCTACGTAGTTTACCAAATGTAGCGATAATAGGGGGCGACTGGAATTGTGTAATACGACGAAAAGATGTGGAGCCTCGAGGAGCGGGTTGTTGCTTGGGATTCCTGGGAGATTTATTTTTTTTTTTTTTTTATATTTTTATTTAAAACAACACAATACATTAAATAGATAAAATAACACATCAGTTCTTACTCAAAATTATAAATCCCATTGTCTAAATGAACACAGACGATTAACGTTGTGTTGTCACAACTGTCCCTCATCCCATATACATTACATCCAATGTAACTATGTTAAGTAAGATTACACAAGATAACATAACAATATTCATCATTATTATTATAACCAAGGAAAACCCAAACCTACAATCTGCATTATTTTTTCCACTTTGTTATTTATATATTATTAATCCACATAATCTTCAAACCCTCCTTTACAATACTCATTATTGCCAGTGCCGACACAGCTGACACTTCTACCCCCCCCCCCCATTATGTACAGTGCCCATTCTAAATAACATACATTAATTTCCCTAATGAATGGTCATTGAAAAACAATTAATTTACTAAAATAACCCAAAAGCAGACTTCCAAACAAAAACAGTCAGGGTCATTATAAGACATGTAGGAACGAGTCCTGCAATCATATATGTATACATATACGCATGCATATACACATACGTGTATGTGCACTTATTCATAAGAACAAACTAAATCATACATAGAAATAAATCGCTAAATGACTTGTCTGCAAATAAACTAAATATTACAATCTATGATAGAACTATACCAAAGACATTGGTTCCCCCAAACACCCTACACATACACAAAGTTAATGTTACTGATTAACACTCAATATATAATAGGACCTTCCATACAAAATAAGGGGATATATAAACCCCATCAAATACTTATATATTTTCGTACATAGTGCATAATGTACATATTCAATACAATAATAAAAAAAGAGGTGTATGACAAGGCTAAATCTATCTTCAGATTAAAAATATATAAGACATAACCTCACATTTTACATATAAATATAAACCTCCTATATAAAATGATTCTTATAACAATAAGGGAAAAAACCGAAAATCACATACAACTTTTGACTCTGTGATTTTACAAAAATTCATAAGGTCTACATACTCCTACAATAAACTTTACCCACATCAACCACCGTGCAAACCAATCAACCATACCTCACCAGGCTTCCAATCACACCAAGAGGGCGCACCACTGAAGAGACCAACCCCTTGCCTCTCACCCCATACTCAAACGGAGTAAACGTTCAACAGTAAGTCCACGATATCCCTCCGGAAAACTAATTACCCACCTTCCCCCATATAATTGTTTGTTCCTACATGCTGTCCTATAAAAACTCGCCGCCAACGCTTTTATCCTAATGTTCCCCTCCACCTCCCTCATCCCCCAAGAAACATACAAGTAATCAACTATTACATATCTGATAGCCCTTCCCACCTCTTTGGGTACCCCTTCCATATCTAACATTAAAGCCCTAAGGGGTGATATCTTTCCCCCCCCCAATAAAAAGAAAACCCTCTTCAACCACAATCTTACCACCTCCAATGCAGAACAAAAATATACTACATGAAAAGCCGTTTCAACTTCCCCACAAAAAGCGCATGACGCCTCTTTCACAAAACCCATTCGTCTTAGCACCTCTTTCGATGCTAACGTCCCCATAAGAAATCTATATACTAATTCCCTCGCTCTTGCCGGTATTCTTAATTTACTAAATTCCACCCATATCACTCTCCAATCATATGTGGGATACACTGCCATCCCTTGCATTAATTCCTGACGACGACCCACACCCACTAACCGTTTTACCTTGAGTTTTTTAACATTGCATACCTTTAACATAAACCGCAACATGTCTTCACACTCCACTAAGTCCCTGCCACCCCACCATTTGCGGATATCCCCCATCACCTCCCCCACCCGAAGACCCCTTTCCCCCGCTGCCCGAATATACCTCTGCTTCACATATAGCGCCTTCACCCTAGACCCTAATGCAATCAATCCCAGTCCTCCCTGCCTTACCGCAGTCATTACTACATCTTTGCCCAACCACGCCCTCCCATAGCCCCACACATACCTTAAGACCCTTCTTTGCATTTCCATAATATCCTGACTTCTTAATGGGTAAATTTCCGCCACTCCCCACACCTTACTATAAATCAGCGTATTTACCACCACAACCCTTTGATGCAAGGTTACATCCCCGGCCCTTAGACCCCTCAGCCTACTCAAAGCTCTGTCCATTACCATTTCTGAATTAACCCTCCTGCTCTCCTGTGCATCTGCCAAAAACAAAATCCCACAAATCTTTAGCCTATCTACAGTTATCCAACCAAACTCCTCCCCCAAGGTCCCTCCTACCCAAGCGCCTACCTCCAACAACCGTGATTTCTGCTTATTAACTCTCATCCCAGTAGCATTCCCAAAAATCTCAATTACCCTTCCCACTTTTCTTAAATCTTCAATCTCATTAAGTAAAACAGTTGTATCATCTACATAACCAACAATATTCCCACAATATCCTCCACTCTCCCCCAACCTTCCCATCCCACCATCAACCAGAACATAGAAAGGATTCTGCATACATGCAAAGAGTATTTGGGAGAGTGGACACCCCTGCCTTAAACCCCTTCCCATGCTTACTGAACTACCCAACCTCCCATTTACCTGTACTCTCATTGATGCATTCTCATACAAAGTCCTCACCCATCCAACCACCCTCCCTCCAAAACCCATTCTCACCATACTCTCAATCAAAAATTCCCTATCCACATAATCATAAGCTTTCTCCCAATCCAGACCTAGAATACCTCCCTTATTACTACCCTCAAGGAAATCCCGAATACGACCATGACCTACCCGCATACTCCTCCCCGGGATACCAAACTGTCCCCCATGTATCACCGACCCCATGACCTTCTTCAGTCTATTACCCAAAATTTTCGCAAAAACCTTGTAATCAGCGCACATCAAAGATATTGCACGGTAAGCACTCAACTCTCTACCCCCCCCTTCTTTGGCACCAAAACTATGACACCCGTACTTTGCGATATGCCCAACTTCCCACTAGTTAACATATGGTCCAATAGCCTAACAAAACACTGCCTAATACACCCCCAATGTGCTCTATAAAAATCATTTGGTATACCGTCTATCCCTGGTGTTTTCCCGGTACTCATCCCGAAAACTGCCTCTTCCACCTCAACCTCACTTATACCAACCTCCAACCCCACTCTATCCTGCTCACTTAAAACGCTATGGAACCCCCCTTCAAAAATACCCTCCCAGGAACCCCCCTCCCTCCAACTCCATTTCTCTCTAAACCAACTATCAGCATAGAGACTCATACTTTCCGTATTGGATAGGACTCGACCCACTGGATACCCTCCCACCCCAGGGCTTGTCTCCAATTGTAGAATGGTGGTTACACTCTGTCGGTCCCGAAATTTACGTAAAACATACCCAGACGGTTTATCACCCCACAAAACATCCTCTAACCCCGCCCTAACCCTAATTGCATCAAACCTATCATTGTGTAATTCAGCTATTCTACTCCGCAGTCTGTCCATATCATCCCTCCTACCACCTCCCCCAACATAACAATCTTGCAACTGTCCCTCCAGATAATTTTGCAACCCAAAACGCCACCTCGCCTCCTCTCGTCCCCTAGCCTTAAAAAAATTCGCTATTCCAGGTTTTGCCTGCATTTCCCACCAATCTAACAGATCTATCTCCCTGTTCCTAGCCTCCCAAAAAGGCAACCACCAATCACTGAAAAAAGGCCCCTCCCCCTCCTCCTTAAGAAGCCTTACATTTAATTTCCAGTACCCAGAATAAATACGCACCACTCCATCCCACATCAAATCTGCTATTACCGCTCTGTGATCAGAAAACCCCACATCGAAGGTTTGCACCCTCACAACATCTATACCCTGCTTAATATAAATTCTGTCTAATCGCGCTTCATATCCCCTACGGACGAACGTATGCTCCACTAGGTAACCCCCCCTCCCCACCACATCAACAACCCCAATATCTCGCAATACATCCCTCAGCACACTCAGCACACAACCCGCCCCTCTCGGTTCGACATCACCACTCCTAATCACACAATTCCAATCACCTCCTATTACTGTTATAGCAGGCAAACCTCTCAAGTGATACAGCAATACCTCTCTGACAAAATCTACTTTTACCCTGATATTACTAGTTGCTGGCATGTAAACTCCCACGAAACTAACTCGACTCTCACCCCAGACGCCATCCACCCTCACGATCCTCCCACCCCCCCCCTCTTCCCAACCAATGACACGCAAGGGGCTGGTCTCCTTTACCGCAACTGCTACCCCACCTTTCAATTGCAAACCACTGGTTACATACATCCGATATCCTTTCACCCTCAACACACTACCAGCCCTGTGATTATGCTCTTGCAAAAAGCATATGTCAACATCAAACCGCCTTAAAAACCACTCCAACCAAACTTTCTTGACCTCAGTCTTAAGTCCATTAACATTAAGCGTGACACATCTGAAAATTACAGAAGGGGCGGCTTTCCCCTATGCCTCTGGGATTTACCCACTGCACTTTTCATATTACGTGTTCCTTTGCCACTCGAGTTTTCCTGTGCAGTCACTTCCCCCCTCCCTTTCCCAATTTGCAACTCAGGCACACCTCTACCACTATGTGTCCTCGGCTCCACAACCGCTGCCCATGACTTCTTCCCCGGCCTCTGCCCTGGGGTAATGACCTCATCTATCTCTGATGCCGCAGTTCGTTTCCTAGAACTCACACTTACACACATATCACCCTCAGACAATTCCTCCTGGTGTACCTCCACGGCCACCACATGCTCCCGCCCAATCTTACTCAAGTCTTCCTCAACAATTTGTTGTCCCTCCAAAGTTCCAGCTTCACATGAACTGAGGACACCTTTTGCACAGGGTTCCTCCTCATCCAAAAAATCCTTGATCACATCTGCCAATAACCCATCCTGGGTTGAAGCTTCCTGGACGAAAGTCTCCTCAGATGTCACCTTCAACTCCCCCGACGCCCCTGGGAGAGTGACACATGTCTCCGCCGCCTCCACCTCCCGGTCGACCTCTTCGCTCCAGAGGTCATTCCTCCGGCCTCCCGAGGCATCAGAGCCAGGCACCAAATTACACGACTGTTGAATCACAATTGGAGTGTCGAGAATTCGAGAAGCCCGCCTCCTAGGACACTGGGCTGCCATGTGCTCATAAGAGCTACATAGACGACATGTTTTCCTTTGCCCAGCATAGTACACATAAACCTGTGTTCTACAACCGATCATCGTAACATAGGATGGTATAGGCCTTGTTAAGGTCATTTTAAGGGTGTAAGAACCTTCCGGCATTCCTTCATATGGACCATCCCTCCACACCCCCATTGTTGCAGAATGCACTGTCCCATAACTTCGAAAAAACTCCTGCAGGCCATAAGCCGTAGCCTCGAAGGGTACATTCCGTACCTTCACCCATGTGAAGTACTTAGAGACGTCATGTAACACAACATCCATCGTTGAATTCACACTCATGCGTTGTTCCTGGTAATGCTCGACAATTCTTGTGTAGTAATCGACTCGTAGAAATTTCACAAAGATTCTTGTTAAACCATTAAGGGCGACGCCATACAATTCCTCGTTGGGAATACCATATGTATCCCTGATGATGTTAGGGAGAAGGACGTTCATCGTATCTCCACTTAACGTACCACGAACCAGCTCTATGCAGATAGTATTCACTCTCCGTACTGTATGTTCCGCCATGTTGATATCCCAATGAGCAGCGCACGTCCTCACTACTCAATGGTTGTTGCTGAACTAAGGTAGCTCGCCTGAAGACAGCAGAGGGGTGCCGAGACAACCTCACTCCACCGTGGTCAGGCAGCGAATGACGCCATAGTGAAAGGGGGGAGGGGAGAGTGATTAGGGTGGATGGTTTATGGGGTAGAGCACACATAAGTTTTGTATGTGTATATGGGCCGGCCGAGGGAGATGTACGACTTAAAACTCATTTTGTACAAGATGTATTAGTATATTATCTACGTAGTTTACCAAATGTAGCGATAATAGGGGGCGACTGGAATTGTGTAATACGACGAAAAGATGTGGAGCCTCGAGGAGCGGGTTGTTGCTTGGGATTCCTGGGAGATTTATTGACGAGTGTGGGTTTAATGGATGTGTGTGGGGGGGGTGGCATGGTGGAGCATACTTTTATTAGACGAGATTATGCGGCGAGATTGGATAGAATGTACGTGTCTAGTGCGATTACAGTGCGGAGAGTGAATGTGATAAATGTGGTTTTTTCGGATCATAGAGGAGTTGTAATGGATGTAGATATTGAGGGTGTGCCTAGAAGGGGTCCATCTTTTTGGAAATTAAATGTAAAGTTATTGAAGAGGGAGGAAAGTCTTTTGTCTTTTGGGCATATGTGGGAACGCCTTGAGGTTGAAGCACCTGGAGATGTGGATTTGGTTAATTGGTGGGAAACGATAGCCAAAAAGCGAATTAAGGAATATTATATTAGTCAAGGAGTGAGATATAGTCAGTTACAATATGGTTTCCAACGATATTTAGAGGGGCAGTTGCGCGACTGCTATGTACAAGCGAATGCTAATTATCCTGTTATAGAAATTGAAAGAATTAAGGAGCAACTACGAAATTTACAAAACGAAAGGTTTGATGGGGAAAGGCTTAAGGGTGGAATCGAAGAGGTTTTGTGGGGAGATCGGCCGTCGGCGTGTGTGTTGAGGAATCAACACAGACGTCGCAAAGCAATGGAGTTAATGGGGTTGAATGTTCAGGTAGGTATGCAGGGGTATAGAGTGAATCAGGTGTTGACGACGACGGAGGGTATGAGTGGGTATATAAATGCTTGGGTTAAATTGAAAACGCAAAGTGTTGGAATAAGTGAAATTGCATTGCAGTCAATCGGTAGGTTTGTGCAGTGTGAGCTGGAGGAGCATGATCGTTTGATGTTGGGAGGGCCGATAACGGAGTGTGAGACTTGGGAGGCTTTATCTGGGGCGCAATTGGGTAAGGCGCCAGGAATTGATGGGTTGCCCAGCGACTTTTATCTTCAAAATTGGAACGTTTTAAAGGGGTTTTTGGTACGTTTATTCAATATAATGAAGCGGGATGGGGTTTTAGGGGAACAACAAAGGTTGGCTGTGGTCGTCCTAGTTCCTAAAGGTGAGCCATTAACGGTTAAAGATTATCGTGCAATCTCGTTATTATGTGGTGACTATAAAATTTTTGGAAGGATCTTGGCTAACAGAATAAAAAAAGTCCTGGGCAGAGTGATTGACAAGGGACAATATGGGGTGCCGGGCAGGTCTATGTATGAAGGTCACGGTATGATTAGAAGTTTTATTGAAGAAAGAGTAAGATTAGGAAGGGGGGGGGTATTGGCTATAGATTGGGAGGCGGCATATGATAGTGTGGAACGGGAGACGTTATGGAAGATCATGAGATGGCAGGGGTTTGGGGCGGAAATTATATCATGGGCCAAATTAATGTATCAGGAGGCAACCTTGCGTGTGCAGGTGAATGGGAGGTTGGGAGATCGAATTCAGATGGGAAGGGGTTTGCGTCAAGGTTGTCCCCTTTCACAAATTTTTTTTGCTTGTTTTCAAGATCCCTTTTATAGAGGGATAAGGGTTTTATTGGAAGCAAAGGGGATGGGTAATGTAAGGGATGGGGGAGCGGGCATTGTTGGATATGTCGACGATACGACGATTTTGGTGAGAGAAAACATGGATTTGATTCGGGTAGAAACGTTAGTGAAAGTTTTTGAAAAGGCTACTGGCATGACGATCAACATGGGGAAAACAAAGTATATGAATCTTGGAAAAGGGTCACGTGAGGACGGAATGGTTGCTGAAAGGTGGAAAAGGGTGGACCAAATAAAGATATGTGGGATCGTTTATGTAAATGATATCAAGTTAGCACAGCAAATAAATTCCGTGCGTATCGTTGATAGTGTTCTGAAGCGCCTCAGTGGTTTAAGAGCTGCTAATTTAAGTTTGCAACAAAGGGTGATTACAACGAATGTGCTATTATATAGTAAACTATGGCATGTTACGGTAATATTTCCGATACTTCGTTGTGAGTTAAAAAGGCTACAAAAAAGTGTTTTTAGATTCATTTGGGGAACAGGGAGCGAATGGTTAAGTAGAGTGGTTGTCACACTCCCCGTTGGCCGTGGAGGGCTGGGTCTTATAGATGTCGAAAAGAGGATAATAAGTATGTATTTAAAACATAGTTATAAGCGGGAGGGAGGGGTGAAAGGAGACGGTCTTCATAGGATACATCAGGATATGCGACGGTGGTGGGGGGGTAGGGAGTTCATGATAGGTGAGGCAATGTTACGGGTATTTATAAACGTGAGGGATCCTTTACATATTAAATTGAGAAATCTTGATAGGGCAGATGGTAAGGCTTTGGTAGCGGCGGTAGAAGGAGTTTATCCGATGTATGATTGGCGTAATATTTGGGGGCGTTTAAACAAATTGCGTTTAAAACCTAAAGTCAGAGAAGTTATGTATAGATTTTTACATGGAATATTGCCGTCAGGAATGGTTTTATTCTATAAGAGAATACGAGAGGATGGGGAATGCAAGGATTGTGGAGGATTGGCGACTATTTATCATACGGTGTATTTTTGCGATTGTATTGAACTTATAAGGGTTTGGATGGGTAAGGTTTTAAGGTTAGTGGGGGGAGGGGGTTTGCAGGTCTTGAGGGTTTTAAGTTTAGATATAACTGGGGTGAATAAAAGGGTTGAGAATGCGATTGGGTATATGATTACGGATTATATATACATGATGTGGGCTATGAGGGAGGCGGACGTGCGTGCAAGAATTAATGCGTTGGCAGCAACTTTTTATAGGACACAGTGTAGGAATAAAGGGGTGTATGGAGGGAGATGGGAGAGAGATTTTAGTGAGGGTTATCGAAATTTCACATTAAGGGATTTATGGGATTTGCAAAGTGGGTAAGGGGACACAACGGGCTATTTTCCTAGACTTGGGTGTGAGCATGGAGAGCTGTTTATAAGGATGTATAATTGAGTTTTGATATCTATGGGCAATATGGTTATTGCCCCGAGGGTTTCAGGAACTAAAAAGTTATCATTTAGAAATGTGTTGCACTACGATTGCATATTATCATTTATCATGCATAAATCATTTCAAGGACTTTATGATGAAAATTTTCAATGACTCAAATATGTTATAGGTGTCTTTAATGATTTTGATTCAATTGTAATTGTTAAAAAAAAAAAAATGTTTTTCCTAGCACAAGCTACTGGTTCTTATTTTATGTTATATTTTATGCTGTGTTACAGTCTGCTTTTCAGTAATATTATATTACATGTAACTACTTGCATCATTTTTTTCTTAGTTCCGCTGAGATGTAAAATTTCACATCGTAGTTTTGTTTTGTTATATTGGATGTTTTTATTGTGACTTTTAGTATTATCCCGTTTCCTTCTTTGTATCCTAAATACCTATGTATGTTAAGATCTTGTGATAATCGCCTAAATTAATGTTTGAGTATCGTGGTGCTCTGTTAAGCACCTGAGATCTTAGATTTAGTCTCGCATACGTGTGTGTTGACAGGCAGAAACCTCACCTATGTGTGCTTGTGTATGTGTGTCATTGTGCGTGTTTAGTTTTTTTTTTTATATCTCTTGTTTTATTGTACAATCTTTATAATTTCCAGTGTTTGATGTTTTGTATAAGTAACCTTGTTAGAGATGTTCTTTAACAAATAAAACAATATCACTGTAATGTATAGTGTAGAGTGTGAGTGTGTATATTCACTGTAATATACGGTGTGTTGTGTGTGAGAGTGTATTACCATTGTAATATACAGTGTGTTGTGTGTGTGTGTGTGTATTACCACTGTGCAGTATGGTATCAATATTAGGACAGTGAAACACAGTGAAACACAGTGAAACACAGTGAAACACAATGAAACACAGTGAAACACAGTGAAACACAGTGAAACACAATGAAACACAGTGAAACACAATGAAACACAGTGAAACACAGTGAAACACAATGAAACACAGTGAAACACAGTGAAACACAGTGAAACACAATGAAACACAGTGAAACACAGTGAAACACAGTGAAACACAATGAAACACAGTGAAACACAGTGAAACACAGTGAAACACAATGAAACACAGTGAAACACAGTGAAACACAATGAAACACAGTGAAACACAGTGAAACACAATGAAACACAGTGAAACACAGTGAAACACAGTGAAACACAATGAAACACAGTGAAACACAGTGAAACACAATGAAACACAGTGAAACACAGTGAAACACAATGAAACACAGTGAAACACAGTGAAACACAGTGAAACACAATGAAACACAGTGAAACACAGTGAAACACAGTGAAACACAATGAAACACAGTGAAACACAGTGAAACACAGTGAAACACAATGAAACACAGTGAAACACAGTGAAACACAATGAAACACAGTGAAACACAATGAAACACAATGAAACACAGGGAAACACAATGAAACACAGTGAAACACAATGAAACACAGTGAAACACAGTGAAACACAGTGAAACACAATGAAACACAGTGAAACACAATAAAACACAATGAAGCACAGTGAAACACAATGAAACACAGTGAAACACAATGAAATACAGTGAAACACAGAGAAACACAGTGAAACACAGGCAGGAAACAAGTGAAACACAGTGAAACACAGGCATTAAACAAGTGAAACACAGGCAGGAAACAAGTGAAACAGAGTGAAACACAGGCAGGAAACAAGTGAAACACAGTGAAACACAGGCAGGAAACAAGTGAAACACAGTGAAACGCAGGTAGGAAGCAAGTGAACAGGCAGGAAACAAGTGAAACACAGGCAGGAAACAAGTGAAACACAGGTAAAAAATGAAACACACAGGAAACTAGTGAAATACAGAGGTACAAAATGAAATGCACATGTGAAAAAAGTGAAACACACAAGTGAAAAGTGAAACACGGACATGTAAAAGCGCCTCCACTGAAACTTGCTGAACAGTAACTACTGTGAAACTCTGTAACAGGAAGTTATGCTGTTACCTGGAGTATGTACCACTCTCTGGGATAACCTGTTACCTGGAGTATGTACCACTCTCTGGGATAACCTGTTACCTGGAGTATGTACCACTCTCTGGGATAGCCTGTTCCCTGGAGTATGTACCACTCTCTGGAATAACCTGTTACCTGGAGTATGTACCACTCTCTGGGATAACCTGTTACCTGGAGTATGTACCACTCTCTGGGATAACCTGTTACCTGGAGTATGTACCACTCTCTGGGATAACCTGTTACCTGGAGCATGTACCACTCTCTGGAATAACCTGTTACCTGGAGTATGTACCACTCTCTGGGATAGCCTGTTCCCTGGAGTATGTACCACTCTCTGGGATAACCTGTTAAATGGAGTATGTACCACTCTCTGGGATAACCTGTTACCTGGAGTATGTACCACTCTCTGGGATAACCTGTTACCTGGAGTATGTACCACTCTCTGGGATAACCTGTTACCTGGAGTATGTACAACTCTCTGTGATAACCTGTTACCTGGAGTATGTACCACTCTCTGGGATAGCCTGTTACCTGGAGTATGTACCACTCTCTGGGATAACCTGTTACCTGGAGTATGTACCACTCTCTGGGATAACCTGTTACCTGGAGTATGTACAACTCTCTGGGATAACCTGTTACCTGGAGTATGTACCACTCTCTGGGATAGCCTGTTACCTGGAGTATGTACCACTCTCTGGGATAACCTGTTACCTGGAGTATGTACCACTCTCTGATATAACCTGTTACCTGGAGTATGTACCACTCTCTGGGATAGCCTGTTACCTGGAGTATGTACCACTTTCTTGGATAACCTGTCCCTTATTTCACTCTCCCCATTACAAAATTATCAGCAGAATTATCAGCAGAATTATCAGCAGAATTATCAGCAGATGAGAGTTTTTATAATGGTGACACTGACTATTGTTAATTAGTTTTCTGTCTGATTTAATTTAATTAAAACCACATTAAATATTCCTGAGGTTAATGATCATTAACTCTCGCTGTTGCATTAATTACTTCCTATATTTGATTAATTGCAAGATAATAATCATACAAGTAAAACCAATCTTTGTTTTTTAATTAATTTTAACCTGGAAATTTTCTAGATTTAAATGTCACAGATTTTGGATGAACCGGTTTATTGGTGACAGGTTTCTGAAGAAGCTTTCGTTAGGGCGAAACGTCGCTGTGTGTAGGGCGAAACGTCGTCCCAATGACTGTCTTCATACCTGGTAATTAGTGAGATAATCACTAAAGGGTCCCCCCCCCCAAAATATTAATCCGCCATCTTTAAATTGCGATGAAAAAATATATATATAATGAAAAAAAAATATATATATAATGAAAAAACTGCATAATGAAATGTAACAGATTTCAAGCCTAAACACGGGATACACCGAGGGATATACATCCCTCGGTGTATATATCCCGATATACGAAAGATATGAACATTAAAATGGAATAAAATACCGACAGGTTGTTAGGTAAGACACATATGCAACAGTTAGGTATCTTTATTTCGAAACGTTTCGCCTACACAGTAGGCTTCTTCAGTCGAGTACAGAAACGTTTCGAAATAAAGATACCTAACTGTTGCATATGTGTCTTACCTAACAACAACGAGAGATATACATCTCTCTGTGTATATCCACTGAGAGTATACTTCAATCCTTCTTCCTTGGAATTAAATCTTACCTGGTGGTGAAAAGGGTTACCGTGCAACTTTAAAGTCGATAGCCTTGAAACCCCCATTACCCACCCAGCCGGCCGTCTTGCCTTAATTGGAATGAAATCGGCAGCGAGCAAGCCGTGGGCACAAAAATTTTGAGGGTAGTAAATAAATGCTTGGCAAGTTTTCAGGCGCCATTGTCAAGCAAGGGAACCATTGTGTCCGGCAAACAATAGCCGCAGCAACCAGCTGCAAAGCTGCGTACGCTGGAAACCTCCACACAACACTGATTGCATCTAAATTCAGTGTATCTGAGCAGCATAGTTCTTGTTAGGAAGACAAAGCTCATTCTTAGTGGTTAGAAACACAAAAAATCTCATTCTTAGTGGTTAGGAACACAAAGAATCTCATTCTTAGTGGTTAGGAACACAAAGAATCTCATTCTTAGTGTTAGGAACACAAAGAATCTCATTCTTAGTGGTTAGGAACACAAAGAATCTCATTCTTAGTGGTTAGGAACACAAAGAATCTCATTCTTAGTGGTTAGGAAGGCAAACTCATTCTTGGTGGTTAGGAAGACAAACTCATTCTTAGTGGTTAGGAAGAAGGAATCTCATCCTAAGTGGTTACGAAGACAAAGTTACTCATTCTTAGTAGTTAGAAGGCAAAGAAGCTCATTGTTAGTGGTCTGGAAGACAAGAAGCTTATTCTTAGTGGTTAGAAAGACAAAGAAACTCATTATTTATATTCCAGAAACAGCAAGATAAAAGTTTCAGCTTTGTCTTTCACATGTGCTCATGTGACACAAAGAAACGACCATCCATCCTGCCAGAGTACACAATGTTTACAATGCTTCCGTTTCCCACTCATATGACAGGAGGATGGTAGCTCCCTAGATGGTTGTTGTTCATCAACCTACTACCCAAGTTCCCCACTCACATGACAGGAGAGTAGTAGCTCCCTGGATGGTTGTTGTTTATCAACCTACTGCCTAAGTTCCCCACTCATATGACAGGAGAGTAGTAGCTCCCTGGATGGTTGTTGTTTATCAACCTACTACCTAAGTTCCCCACTCATATGACAGGAGAGTAGTAGCTCCCTGGATGGTTGTTGTTTATCAACCTACTACCTAAGTTCCCCACTCGCATGACAGGAGAGTAGTAGCTCCCTGGATGGTTGTTGTTTATCAACCTACTACCTAAGTCATTCGCTGCCTGACCACGGTGGAGTGAGGTTGTCTCGGCACCCCTCTGCTGTCTTCAGGCGAGCTACCTTAGTTCAGCAACAACCATTGAGTAGTGAGGACGTGCGCTGCTCATTGGGATATCAACATGGCGGAACATACAGTACGGAGAGTGAATACTATCTGCATAGAGCTGGTTCGTGGTACGTTAAGTGGAGATACGATGAACGTCCTTCTCCCTAACATCATCAGGGATACATATGGTATTCCCAACGAGGAATTGTATGGCGTCGCCCTTAATGGTTTAACAAGAATCTTTGTGAAATTTCTACGAGTCGATTACTACACAAGAATTGTCGAGCATTACCAGGAACAACGCATGAGTGTGAATTCAACGATGGATGTTGTGTTACATGACGTCTCTAAGTACTTCACATGGGTGAAGGTACGGAATGTACCCTTCGAGGCTACGGCTTATGGCCTGCAAGAGTTTTTTCGAAGTTATGGGACAGTGCATTCTGCAACAATGGGGGTGTGGAGGGATGGTCCATATGAAGGAATGCCAGAAGGTTCTTACACCCTTAAAATGACCTTAACAAGGCCTATACCATCCTATGTTACGATGATCGGTTGTAGAACACAGGTTTATGTGTACTATGCTGGGCAAAGGAAAACATGTCGTCTATGTAGCTCTTATGAGCACATGGCAGCCCAGTGTCCTAGGAGGCGGGCTTCTCGAATTCTCGACACTCCAATTGTGATTCAACAGTCGTGTAATTTGGTGCCTGGCTCTGATGCCTCGGGAGGCCGGAGGAATGACCTCTGGAGCGAAGAGGTCGACCGGGAAGTGGAGGCGGCGGAGACATGTGTCACTCTCCCAGGGGCGTCGGGGGAGTTGAAGGTGACATCTGAGGTGACTTTCGTCCAGGAAGCTTCAACACAGGATGGGTTATTGGCAGATGTGATCAAGGATTTTTTGGATGAGGAGGAACCCTGTGCAAAAGGTGTCCTCAGTTCATGTGAAGCTGGAACTTTGGAGGGACAACAAATTGTTGAGGAAGACTTGAGTAAGATTGGGCGGGAGCATGTGGTGGCCGTGGAGGTACACCATGAGGAATTGTCTGAGGGTGATATGTGTGTAAGTGTGAGTTCTAGGAAACGAACTGCGGCATCAGAGATAGATGAGGTCATTACCCCAGGGCAGAGGCCGGGGAAGAAGTCATGGGCAGCGGTTGTGGAGCCGAGGACACATAGTGGTAGAGGTGTGCCTGAGTTGCAAATTGGGAAAGGGAGGGGGGAAGTGACTGCACAGGAAAACTCGAGTGGCAAAGGAACACGTAATATGAAAAGTGCAGTGGGTAAATCCCAGAGGCATAGGGGAAAGCCGCCCCTTCTGTAATTTTCAGATGTGTCACGCTTAATGTTAATGGACTTAAGACTGAGGTCAAGAAAGTTTGGTTGGAGTGGTTTTTAAGGCGGTTTGATGTTGACATATGTTTTTTGCAAGAGCATAATCACAGGGCTGGTAGTGTGTTGAGGGTGAAAGGATATCGGATGTATGTAACCAGTGGTTTGCAATTGAAAGGTGGGGTAGCAGTTGCGGTAAAGGAGACTAGCCCCTTGCGTGTCATTGGTTGGGAAGAGGGGGGGGGTGGGAGGATCGTGAGGGTGGATGGCGTCTGGGGTGAGAGTCGAGTTAGTTTCGTGGGAGTTTACATGCCAGCAACTAGTAATATCAGGGTAAAAGTAGATTTTGTCAGAGAGGTATTGCTGTATCACTTGAGAGGTTTGCCTGCTATAACAGTAATAGGAGGTGATTGGAATTGTGTGATTAGGAGTGGTGATGTCGAACCGAGAGGGGCGGGTTGTGTGCTGAGTGTGCTGAGGGATGTATTGCGAGATATTGGGGTTGTTGATGTGGTGGGGAGGGGGGGTTATCTAGTGGAGCATACGTTCGTCCGTAGGGGATATGAAGCGCGATTAGACAGAATTTATATTAAGCAGGGTATAGATGTTGTGAGGGTGCAAACCTTCGATGTGGGGTTTTCTGATCACAGAGCGGTAATAGCAGATTTGATGTGGGATGGAGTGGTGCGTATTTATTCTGGGTACTGGAAATTAAATGTAAGGCTTCTTAAGGAGGAGGGGGAGGGGCCTTTTTTCAGTGATTGGTGGTTGCCTTTTTGGGAGGCTAGGAACAGGGAGATAGATCTGTTAGATTGGTGGGAAATGCAGGCAAAACCTGGAATAGCGAATTTTTTTAAGGCTAGGGGACGAGAGGAGGCGAGGTGGCGTTTTGGGTTGCAAAATTATCTGGAGGGACAGTTGCAAGATTGTTATGTTGGGGGAGGTGGTAGGAGGGATGATATGGACAGACTGCGGAGTAGAATAGCTGAATTACACAATGATAGGTTTGATGCAATTAGGGTTAGGGCGGGGTTAGAGGATGTTTTGTGGGGTGATAAACCGTCTGGGTATGTTTTACGTAAATTTCGGGACCGACAGAGTGTAACCACCATTCTACAATTGGAGACAAGCCCTGGGGTGGGAGGGTATCCAGTGGGTCGAGTCCTATCCAATACAGAAAGTATGAGTCTCTATGCTGATAGTTGGTTTAGAGAGAAATGGAGTTGGAGGGAGGGGGGTTCCTGGGAGGGTATTTTTGAAGGGGGGTTCCATAGCGTTTTAAGTGAGCAGGATAGAGTGGGGTTGGAGGTTGGTATAAGTGAGGTTGAGGTGGAAGAGGCAGTTTTCGGGATGAGTACCGGGAAAACACCAGGGATAGACGGTATACCAAATGATTTTTATAGAGCACATTGGGGGTGTATTAGGCAGTGTTTTGTTAGGCTATTGGACCATATGTTAACTAGTGGGAAGTTGGGCATATCGCAAAGTACGGGTGTCATAGTTTTGGTGCCAAAGAAGGGGGGGGGGTAGAGAGTTGAGTGCTTACCGTGCAATATCTTTGATGTGCGCTGATTACAAGGTTTTTGCGAAAATTTTGGGTAATAGACTGAAGAAGGTCATGGGGTCGGTGATACATGGGGGACAGTTTGGTATCCCGGGGAGGAGTATGCGGGTAGGTCATGGTCGTATTCGGGATTTCCTTGAGGGTAGTAATAAGGGAGGTATTCTAGGTCTGGATTGGGAGAAAGCTTATGATTATGTGGATAGGGAATTTTTGATTGAGAGTATGGTGAGAATGGGTTTTGGAGGGAGGGTGGTTGGATGGGTGAGGACTTTGTATGAGAATGCATCAATGAGAGTACAGGTAAATGGGAGGTTGGGTAGTTCAGTAAGCATGGGAAGGGGTTTAAGGCAGGGGTGTCCACTCTCCCAAATACTCTTTGCATGTATGCAGAATCCTTTCTATGTTCTGGTTGATGGTGGGATGGGAAGGTTGGGGGAGAGTGGAGGATATTGTGGGAATATTGTTGGTTATGTAGATGATACAACTGTTTTACTTAATGAGATTGAAGATTTAAGAAAAGTGGGAAGGGTAATTGAGATTTTTGGGAATGCTACTGGGATGAGAGTTAATAAGCAGAAATCACGGTTGTTGGAGGTAGGCGCTTGGGTAGGAGGGACCTTGGGGGAGGAGTTTGGTTGGATAACTGTAGATAGGCTAAAGATTTGTGGGATTTTGTTTTTGGCAGATGCACAGGAGAGCAGGAGGGTTAATTCAGAAATGGTAATGGACAGAGCTTTGAGTAGGCTGAGGGGTCTAAGGGCCGGGGATGTAACCTTGCATCAAAGGGTTGTGGTGGTAAATACGCTGATTTATAGTAAGGTGTGGGGAGTGGCGGAAATTTACCCATTAAGAAGTCAGGATATTATGGAAATGCAAAGAAGGGTCTTAAGGTATGTGTGGGGCTATGGGAGGGCGTGGTTGGGCAAAGATGTAGTAATGACTGCGGTAAGGCAGGGAGGACTGGGATTGATTGCATTAGGGTCTAGGGTGAAGGCGCTATATGTGAAGCAGAGGTATATTCGGGCAGCGGGGGAAAGGGGTCTTCGGGTGGGGGAGGTGATGGGGGATATCCGCAAATGGTGGGGTGGCAGGGACTTAGTGGAGTGTGAAGACATGTTGCGGTTTATGTTAAAGGTATGCAATGTTAAAAAACTCAAGGTAAAACGGTTAGTGGGTGTGGGTCGTCGTCAGGAATTAATGCAAGGGATGGCAGTGTATCCCACATATGATTGGAGAGTGATATGGGTGGAATTTAGTAAATTAAGAATACCGGCAAGAGCGAGGGAATTAGTATATAGATTTCTTATGGGGACGTTAGCATCGAAAGAGGTGCTAAGACGAATGGGTTTTGTGAAAGAGGCGTCATGTGCTTTTTGTGGGGAAGTTGAAACGGCTTTTCATGTAGTATATTTTTGTTCTGCATTGGAGGTGGTAAGATTGTGGTTGAAGAGGGTTTTCTTTTTATTGGGGGGGGGAAAGATATCACCCCTTAGGGCTTTAATGTTAGATATGGAAGGGGTACCCAAAGAGGTGGGAAGGGCTATCAGATATGTAATAGTTGATTACTTGTATGTTTCTTGGGGGATGAGGGAGGTGGAGGGGAACATTAGGATAAAAGCGTTGGCGGCGAGTTTTTATAGGACAGCATGTAGGAACAAACAATTATATGGGGGAAGGTGGGTAATTAGTTTTCCGGAGGGATATCGTGGACTTACTGTTGAACGTTTACTCCGTTTGAGTATGGGGTGAGAGGCAAGGGGTTGGTCTCTTCAGTGGTGCGCCCTCTTGGTGTGATTGGAAGCCTGGTGAGGTATGGTTGATTGGTTTGCACGGTGGTTGATGTGGGTAAAGTTTATTGTAGGAGTATGTAGACCTTATGAAATTTTTGTAAAATCACAGAATCAAAAGTTATGTGATTTTCGGTTTTTTCCCTTATTGTTATAAGAATCATTTTATATAGGAGGTTTATATTTATATGTAAAATGTGAGGTTATGTCTTAGATATTTTTAATCTGAAGATAGATTAGCCTTGTCATACACCTCTTTTTTTATTATTGTATTGAATATGTACATTATGCACTATGTACGAAAATATATAAGTATTTGATGGGGTTTATATATCCCCTTATTTTGTATGGAAGGTCCTATTATATATTGAGTGTTTAATCAGTAACATTAACTTTGTGTATGTGTAGGGTGTTTGGGGGAACCAATGTCTTTGGTATAGTTCTATCATAAATTGTAATATTTAGTTTATTTGCAGACAAGTCATTTAGCGATTTATTTCTATGTATGATTTAGTTTGTTCTTATGAATAAGTGCACATACACGTATGTGTATATGCATGCGTATATGTATACATATATGATTGCAGGACTCGTTCCTACATGTCTTATAATGACCCTGACTGTTTTTGTTTGGAAGTCTGCTGGGTTGGGTTATTTTAGTAGAAATTGTTTTCAATGACCATTCATTAGGGAAATTAATGTATGTTATTTAGAATGGGGACTGTACATACGGGGGGGGGGGGGTAGAAGTGTCAGCTGTGTCGGCACTGGCAATAATGAGTATTGTAAAGGAGGGTTTGAAGGTTATGTGGATTAATAATATATAAATAACAAAGTGGAAAAAATAATGCAGATTGTAGGTTTGGGTTTTCCTTGGTTATAATAATAATGATGAATATTGTTATGTTATCTTGTGTAATCTTACTTAACATAGTTACATTGGATGTAATGTATATGGGATGAGGGACAGTTGTGACAACACAACGTTAATCGTCTGTGTTCATTTAGACAATGGGATTTATAATTTTGAGTAAGAACTGATGTGTTCTTTTATCTATTTAATGTATTGTGTTGTTTTAAATAAAAATATAAAAAAAAAAAAACCTACTACCTAAGTTCCCCACTCATATGACAGGAGAGTAGTAGCTCCCTGGATGGTTGTTGTTTATCAACCTACTACCTAAGTTCCCCACTCATATGACAGGAGAGTAGTAGTTCCCTGGATGGTTGTTGTTTATCAACCTACTACCTAAGTTCCCCACTCATATGACAGGAGAGTAGTAGCTCCCTGGATGGTTGTTGTTTATCAACCTACTACCTAAGTTCCCCACTCGCATGACAGGAGAGTAGTAGCTCCCTGGATGGTTGTTGTTTATCAACCTACTACCTAAGTTCCCCACTCGCATGACAGGAGAGTAGTAGCTCCCTGGATGGTTGTTGTTTATCAACCTACTACCTAAGTTCCCCACTCATATGGCAGGAGGGTGGTGACCTCACTGTGTACACTCTGACACACTTATGTACGCGGTAACCTCCGTGTATACACGGATGCAATATGACTTGTTAAATGGCCATCATCAACAAAACCTGGAGTAACTTTAAAAAATTTCTTCCACGACAATAAAGTACAAATAAAACTATAACAATGGTTTATATAACTTGATTGAAATATCAATATTGATGATATATATATATATATATATATATATATATATATATATATATATATATATATATATATATATATATATATATATATATATATATGCAATAAGATCACAGTAAACAGGTGATTTCAGAATATGCAAAACAACCACTCTGAAACTTCAAAATGGTATACAATACCGACAGGTTGGTACGTAAGACACATAGGCAACAGTTAGGCAACTTTATTCCGAAACGTTTCGCCTACACAGTAGGCTTCTTCAGTCGAATACAGAAAGTAGGCAGGAACAGTAGAGATGTGAAGACGATGTAATCACTCCATCACCCTTGAAGTCGTGATGGACTGATTACATCGTCTTCACATCGCTACTGTTCCTGCCTACTTTCTGTATTCGACTGAAGAAGCCTACTGTGTAGGCGAAACGTTTCGGAATAAAGTTGCGTAACTGATGCCTATGTGTCTTACCTACCAACCACTCTGAAAGAATAGAGAAATTCCAAGCGCTTTCGTAATTACTCACATTATCATATAGTTCTTTGATAATGTGAGTAGTCACGAAAGCGCTTGGAATTTCTCTATTCTTTCAGAGTGGTTGTTTTGCATATATATATATATATATATATATATATATATATATATATATATATATATATATATATATATATATATATATATATATATATATATATATATATATATATATATATATATATTTATATTCAACAAGTCGGCCGTCTCCCACCGAGGCAGGGGTGACACAAAGAGACAAAAAATCCCCAAAAAGAAAATACTTTCATCATCATTCAACACTCTCACCTCACTCACACATAATCACTGTTTTCGCAGAGGTGCCCAGAATACAACAGTTTAGAAGTATATATGTATAAAAACACACAACATATCTCTCCAAACTGCCAGTATCCCAAAGCCCTCCTTTAGAGTGCACGCATTATACTTTATATATATATATATATATATATATATATATATATATATGTGTGTGTGTGTGTGTGTGTGTGTGTGTGTGTGTGTGTGTGTGTGTGTGTGTGTGTGTATTTTCAGCACTAGTACACACATAAACATACACACAGGAATAAGCACATGCACATAGACCACGTGTAAGCACACACATGCACACGTAGAGCCAGAAATGAATGTGCACAGGTAAGAAGGGAGGCCCAACGACAATACGAAAATGACAGCAGCGAAAGCCAAATCTGACCCGAAGCTGTTGTACAGCCACATCAGGAGGAAAACAACAGTCAAGGACCAGGTAATCAGGCTGAAGGAAGGAGAAGAGCTCACAGGAAATGACCGAGAGGTATGTGAGGAGGTCAACAAGAGATATTTAAAGAAGTATTCACAGTGGAGACAGAAAGGACTCCAAAAACACGGAGTGGTGGAGTACTCCATCAAGTGCTGGACATAATACACACAACCGAGGACGAGGTGAAGAGGCTGCTAAGCGAACCTCAAAGGCGATGAGGCCGGATAACATCTCTCCATGGGTCCTGAGAGAGGGAGCAGAGGCACTCTGTGTACTACTACCAACAATCTTCAACACATCTATCGAAACAGGGCGACTACCTGAGGTATGGAAGACAGCAAATGTAGTCCCAATTTTTTAAAAAAGAGACAGACAAGAAGCATTAAACTACAAATCAGTGTCACTCACATGTATAGTATGCAAAGTTATGGAGAAGATTATCAGGAGAACAGTGGTGGAGCACGGATTCAGGGACGGGAAACCCTGTGTCACAAACCTACTGGAGTTCTATGACAATGTGACAGTAGGACAAGAGAGAGAGGGGTGGGTAGATTGCATTTTTATGGACTGTAAGAAGGCTTTTGACACAGTTCCACACAAGAGATTAGGGCAAAAGCTGGAGGATCAGGCAGTTATAACAGGGAAGGTACTACAATGGATCAGGGAATACCTGACGGGAAGACATGGTACGTGACGAGGTGTCAGAGTGGGAGCCTGTGACGAGCGGGGTTCCAAGGACCGGTGCTGTTTCTGGCATATGTGAACGACATGATGGAGGGAATAGACTCAGAAATGTCCCTGTTTGCAGACGATGTGAACTTAATGAGGAGAATTCAATCGTAGGACGACTAGGCACGACTACAAAGAGTTCTGGACAAGCTACAGGACTGGTACAGAAACTAGCTCCTGGAGTTCAGCCCCACCAAGTGCAAAGTCATGAAGATTGGGGAAGGGCAAACAAGACCGCATACGGAGTACAGTCTAGGGGGCCAGATACTACAAATTTCTCTCAAGGAAAAGGATCTTGAGGTGAGTATAATACCGAGCAAATCTCCTGAGGCGGACATCACCCAAATAACTGCTGCAGCATCTGAGAGCCTAGCAAACCTAAGAATAGCATTCCGACATTTTAGTAAGGAATTCTTCAGAACCCTGTGCACCGTGTACGTCAGGCCCATATTGGCGTATGCAGCACCGGTTTGGAACCCACACCTACTAGCCAAGCACGTCAGGAAATTTGAGAAAGTTCAAAGGTTTGCAACGAAAGTAGTCCCGGATTTAAGGGGCATGTCCTACGAGGAGACGTTAATGGAAATCGACCTGATGACACTAGAGAACAGTAGAGATAGGGTGATATGGTAACGACATTTAAAATACTGTGAGGAATCGACAAGGTGGACAGAGACAGGATGTTCCAGGGATGGGACACAGCAACAAAGGGTCATAACGGGAAGTTAAAAACTCACATGAGTCACAGGGATGTTAGGAAGTGTTTTTTAATAAGTCACAGAGTTGTCAGAGAGTGGAATAGTCTGGAAAGTGATGTAGTGGAAGCAGGATCCATACATAGCTTTAAGAAAAGGTATCCTAAAGCTCATGGAGCAGGGACAGTGACTTAGTAGGGATCAGTGAAGAGGCGGAGATAGGAGCTGTGACTTGACCCCTGCATCCACAACTAGGTGAGTACGTACAAGCACACACACACGTACAAGCACACACCAAGCACATTCCCATCAACTTGTATACAGGAAGCAACATTGGCCAGAGAATGAGTGAATAATGTATATATTATTGTGTTTATGTTACCAATACACGGAAATGAAGGAGAGAGAGAGAGAGAGAGAAAGAGTTACACGAACAGAGCTATTATTGCAAGTAACACCTGGCTAGTGTAGAAATGTCAGAGCTGTTGTTATCTGCAACACCTGGCTAGTGTCAGATCTATTGTTGCCTGCAACACCTGGGTAGTGTCAGAGCTATTGTTACCTGCAACACCTGGGTAGTGCCAGAGCTATTGTTACCTGCAACACATGGCTAGTGTCAGAGCTATTGTTACCTGCAACACCTGGCTAGTGTCAGATCTATTGTTGCCTGCAACACCTGGGTAGTGTCAGAGCTATTGTTACCTGCAACACATGGCTAGTGTCAGAGCTATTGTTACCTGCAACACATGGCTAGTGTCAGAGCTATTGTTACCTGCAACACCTGGCTAGTGTCAGATCTATTGTTGCCTGCAACACCTGGGTAGTGTCAGAGCTATTGTTACCTGCAACACATGGCTAGTGTCAGAGCTATTGTTACCTGCAACACCTGGCTAGTGCCAGAGCTCTTGTTATGTCGTGGGGGTTCGTGAGGAGATATTGGAGTAAGGAATACACACTTTGGATTGTCTTGGAGGCGCATAATTTAACGAGTCTTGAGGAGAAAACCCAGGCCTACCTGTCGAATCTAAGCCTAGCGCTGAGTTGAGGCGGAGGCCTCTGAATAACAAAAAAAATCACTGTAGGTGTAGAAAATGTCTCAACACACACAAATGTCTATATAAAAAAAGGTCCTATAATGAAAAAATCCTCTATAATGCTTGACTGGATACATAGTAGAGTTACAAGTGGACCGGGAAACAGGAGAAGGATGGGAGAAACCAATCTACGAAAGTAGCAACTACACAGGCATGAGGAATTTTCTGCCAGAGATTCACTCTGAAAGAGAACTGGTGGGAAAATCAGTAAATGAAATGATGGACTATGTGACAATAAAATGCAAGGAGTCAGAGGAGAGGTTCGTTCCCAAGGGCAACACAAATAATGGGAAAACCAGAATGAGAGCTTGGTTAACCCAGAGGTGTAGAGAGGCCAAAACTAAGTGCGCTAGAGAATGCAAAAAGTGCAGAAGACAAAGGACCCAGAAAAATAACAAGATTAGTCGAAGAGCCGGAAACCAATATGCACAGATAAGGAGGGAGGCCCAGAGGTAATACGAAAATGACATCGCATCGAAAGCCAAGTCTGACCCGAAGCTGGATTAAAACAACAATCAAGGATCAGGTAATCAGGCTCAGGAAGGAAGGTGGGGAGCTCACAAGAAACGACCGAGAAATATGTGAAACGCTCAACGTGAGATTTAAAGAAGTATTTACAGTGAAGACAACGACTCCGGAAAGCCGGAATAGTGAGGTGCACCAACGAAATATCCACAATCGATTAGGTGGTGACGAAGATGCTAAGCGAACTAGAAACTTCAAAGGCGGTAGGACCAGACATCTCTCCATGGGTCCTTAGAGAGGGAGCAGAGATGCTGTGTGTGCCACTAGCAACAATTTTCAACACAGCCATTGAAACTGGGTAACTACCTGAGGTGTGGAAAACCGGAAATGTAGTCCCAATTTTTAAGAAACGTGATAGCAGTGTCACTGCTATCACCTATCTCAAAGTCATTGAGAAGATTATCAGGAGGAGAGTGGTGGAGCACTGTTTCAGGGATGAGAAATCCTGTGTCACGAACTAGAGAGAGAGGGGAGGGGTAGACTGCATTTTCTTGGACTGCGAGAAGGCTCTCGACACAATTCTACATAAGAGATTAATGCAAAATCTAGAGGATCAGGCACACATAACAGGAAACGCACTGCAGTGTATCAGAAAATTCCTGACAGGGAGGCAACAACAAGTCATGGTACGTGACGAGTGGGCGCTTGTGACGAGCAGGGTTCCACACGGGTCAGTCTTAGGACCGGTGCTGTTTCTGGTATATGTGAATGACATGCCTCAAGGAATAGATTCAGAAGTGCCCCAGTTTGCAGACGATGTGAAGTTAACGAGAAGAATTCAATCAGAGGACCAGGCAAGACTACAAAGGGATCTGGACAGGCTGCAAGCCTGGTCCAGCAAATGGCTCCTGGAATTTAACCCATTCAAATGCAGAGTCATGAAGATTGGGAAAGGGCAAAGAAGACCGTAGACATAATAATGGCTTGGGGGCCAAAGACTGGAAGCCTCGCTCAAGGAAAAGGATCTTGGGGTGAGTATAATACCGAGCACATTTCCTGAGGCACACATCAACCAGTCAAGACTCTGTACACCCTGTACGTCAGGCCCATATTGGAGTATGCAGCACCAATTTGGAACCAACACCTGGCCAAGCACGTCAAGAAATTAGGGAAATTGCAAAGGTTTGCAACAAGACTAGTCCCGGAGCTAAGGGACATGTTCTACGAGGACATGCCCTTTGAAAACAGGCGAGATAGGGGGGACATGATAACGACATATAAAATACTGCGAGGAATTGACAAGGTGGACAAAGACAGGATGTTCCAGAGATTGGACACAGTAACAAGAGGTCACAATTGGAAGTTGAAGATTCAGATGACTCAGATGTTAGGATGTATTTCTTCACTCATAGAGTTGTCAGGAACTGGAATAATCTGGAAAATGACGTAGTGGAGGCAGGATTCATACATAGTTTGAAGATGAAATATGATAACGCTCATGGTGCAGGGAGAGAGGACCTAGTAGCGACCAGTGAAAAGACGGGGCCAGGAGCTATGACTCGACCCCAGGAGCCACAAGTAGGTGAGAACACACACACACACACACACACACACACACACACACACACACACACACACACACACACACACACACACACACACACACACACACACACGCACACACACAGACCCTTGTATAAACTATTACATTTTTTCTAATTTAAACAAACAAAAAATTTTGTTTAGGGGGGAGGGGGTACTAAACGTAGCAAATATTTGATAGAAAGTGAAGCAGCCGGAGTTGCAACACACACACACAGTGTTGCAACACACACACAGAGTGTTGAAACACACACACACAGTGTTGCAACACACACACAGTGTTGAAACACACACACACAGTGTTGCAACAAACACACACAACGTGTTGCAACACATACACAGAGTGTTGCAACACACACAGTGTTACAACACACACACACTGTTGCAACACACACAAAGTGTTGCAACACATACACAGAGTGTTGCAACACACACAGTGTTACAACACACACACAGTGTTGCAACACACACACAAAGTGTTGCAACACACACAGTGTTGCAACACACACAAAGTGTTGCAACACACACACAGTGTTGCAACACACACACAGTGTTGCAACACACACAAAGTGTTGCAGCACACACAGTGTTGCAACACACACAGTGTTGCAACACAAACAAAGTGTTGCAACACACACAGTGTTGCAACACACACAGTACTGCAACACAAACAAAGTGTTGCAACACACACAGTGTTGCAACACACACACAGTGTTGCACATTCACCCCAACACTCAGTGTTGACTAACACACTACTAGTCTCTGCCAGCTCCAGTATTGTCTAGAATGTTAATAAATCCTATCATTAACTATCATTAGGTTGAGAAACATAAACAACGAGTGAAGGTCAGTGCAAACAATAGTTCTTGAGTTTTCAAAATACGTAAAAAAATGGTATTTGTATATGCTGCCCTGTTTTTTGTTTTTGTTTTTCACGCCCTTGTACCTGGTTGTGATGATTCGTTTGTGTCCATGAATTGTTTGTTCTTGTTAAAGGACAACAGTTGTTCCAGGTTGTGTTCAGGACATATCTTAATATTAGTGGCATGTAGACACGACCCCTGTCCTGGACACGACCCCTGTCCTGGACACGACCCCTGTCCTGGACACGACCCCTGTCCTGGACACGACCCCTGTCCTGGACACGACCCCTGTCCTGGACACGACCCCTGTCCTGGACACGACCCCTGTCCTGAACACGACCCCTGTCCTTGACACGACCCCTGTCCTGGACACGACCCCTGCCCTGGACACGACCCCTGTCCTGGACACGACACCTGTGGTGGACACGACCCCTGCCCTGGACACGAGCCGTGCCCTGGACACAACCCCTGCCCTGGACACGACACCTGTGCTGGACACGACCCCTGCCCTAGACACGAGCCGTGCCCTGGACACGACCCCTGCCCTGGACACGACACCTGTGCTGGACACGACCCCTGCCCTGGACACGAACCGTGTCCTGGACACGACCCCTGTCCTGGACACGACCCCTGCCATGGACACGACCCCTGATTTGGACACGACCCCTTCCCTGGACACGATCCCTGCCCTGGACACGACCCCTGTCCTGGACACGACCTCTGCTCTGGACACGACCCCTGTCCTGGACACGACCCCTTCCCTATACACGACCCCTGTCCTGGACACGACCCCTTCCCTGGACACGACCCCTGCCCTGAACACGACCCCTGTCCTGGACACGACCCCTGTCCTGAACACGACCCCTGCCCTGGACACGACCCCTGCCCTGGACACGACCCCTGCCCTAGACACGACCCCTGCCCTGGACACAACCCCTGCCCTGGACACGACCCCTGTCCTGGACACGACCCCTTCCCTGGACACGACCCCTGTCCTGGACACGACCCCTTCCCTGGACACGACCCCTGCCCTGAACACGACCCCTGTCCTGGACACGACCCCTGTCCTGGACACGACCCCTGCCCTGGACACGACCCCTGCCCTGGACACGACCCCTGCCCTGGACACAACCCCTGCCCTAGACACGACCCCTGCCCTAGACACGACCCCTGCCCTGGACTCGACCCCTGCTCTGGACACGACCCCTGCCCTGGACACGACCCCTGCCCTGGACACGACCCCTGCCCTGGACACGACATCTGTCCTGGACACGACCCCTGTCCTGGACACGACCCCTGCCCTGGACACGAGCCCTGCCCTGGACACGACCCCTGCCCTGGACACGACCCCTGCCCTGGACACGACCCCTGCCCTGGACATGACCCTTATCCTGGATGTTGTAACCCCTGAATGGGTTGCAATGATTATTATATATATATATATATATATATATATATATATATATATATATATATATATATATATATATATATATATATATATTATATATAATTATTATCTTTTCATATTTTATATTGCTTATATTTGCGATAATAGCTAAATCGTAGATGTATTGCTTTATATTGTTATTTGACTTAGCTTCCTTTGGTTAGGTAGGATGTAACATATTATGTGCTCAGTTCAAGTCTTGATTGTCTAACTACTGTAATTATCGCTCCTTTCTCGTTACTCTGCCGGCTTCTGTTTCTGAGCTGCAGCTGTCCACGGAGCTATCACGTGATCGAGGGGAGGGGTGTCCTCACCTCGCCTGAAGTATTCAGTCTGGTCTAGACTCTCTTGGTGGTTGGACAGATTGTCTGTCTCATTATTCTTGTTAGTTCCGTAGAACTCTGTTCACAGAACACTGTATAGACTTAGTGATTTTCGACGTTGTACTGAGGTTGTGTGTTTCATAGACACTCTGAGTAACTCAGGTCCTGAGCTGTAGCTTCTGATCTAACTTGTACTGGTATCTGTGTACTGTCACAGTCGGGGATTTTCTTATGCTGAACTTAGATTCAGTAGTATGGGAGTTTTGTGACTTTTGTGGAGGATCTGCAGATGGTCCCTACTTAGTGTCGTTATATTATCTCCTTGTTCCTGATTCTGTGTCGCAGTTGCTTGTTGTATTGCTATTGGGCTTAGCATTCTTTTTGTTGTTCAAGCAGACTGTTCTGATTGCCAGTTGGTCAAGAAGTTAGTTTATTTGTGGACTTTGTCAGTCACTTGTTTAAGTCTAGTCGAGTCTTGAGACATACCGAACTACTTAGAGCACTTACACACATACACACAAACTTACTTGTACATATTTGTAATATCTTATTAAATGTTAATGTACCAGACGGTACTTAAGAATTATAAATGTGATATGTGCTTTCAGCACAATACTATTGTATACGAGAGCAGTGATTATTCTTATTTTGTTAATTACTGTGTTTAATTTAATTTGATAATATACCTCTAGACTTAATAAATTTATTAAATTTTAATTTCTCTAGTTAGTAGCCTACCAGTTGTAATCCTGAAGCACTATTGAATCATACTGAATTCTAATGGATAATTGGACAAGGATACTGACTACTTGTTACGAAAACCCAGTAACAGGCTGGATGCTAGAAGGGCAGTCCTTTCTAGTATTCACTGGAGATCTCTAAGCTTTTAGAATCGCGTTTTTTGTAACACTGGACACGACCCCTGTCCTAGACACGACCCTTGCTCTGGACACGACTCCAGTCCTGGACACGACCCCTGCCCTGGACACGACCCCTGTCCTGGATACGACCCCTTCCCTGGACACGACCCCTGCCCTGGACACGACCCCTGTCCTGGACACGACCCCTGTCCTGGACACGACCCCTGTCCTGGACACGACCCCTGCCCTGGACACGACCCCTCCCCAGGACACGACCCCTGTCCTGGACACGACCCCTGCCCTGGACACGACCCCTGTCCTGGACACGACCCCTGTCCTGGACACGACCCCTGTCCTGGACACGACCCCTGCCCTGGACACGACCCCTGCCCTGGGCACGACCCCTGTCCTGGACGCGACCCCTGCCCTGGACACGAACCCTGCCTTGGACGCGATCCCTGCCCTGGACACGACCCCTGTCCTGGACACGACCCCTGCCCTAGACACGACCCCTGCCCTAGACACGACCCCTGACCTAGACACGACCCCTGCCCTAGACACGACCCCTGCCCTAGACACGACCCCTGACCTAGACACGACCCCTGCCCTAGACACGACCCCTGCCCTAGACACGACCCCTGCCCTGGACACGACCCCTGCCCTGGACACGACCCCTGCTCTGGACACGACCCCTGCCCTGGACACGACCCCTGCCCTGGACACGACCCCTCCCCTGGACACGACCCCTGCCCTGGTTACGACCCCTGCTCTGGACACGACCCCTGCCCTTGACACGACCCCTGCCCTAGACAAGACCCCTGCCCTAGACACGACCCCTGCCCTAGACACGACCCCTGCTCTAGACACGACCCCTGCTCTGGACACGACCCCTGCCCTGGACACGACCCCTGCCCTGGACACGACCCCTGCCCTGGACACGACCCCTGCCCTGGACACGACCCCTGACCTGGACACGACCCCTGCCCTGGACACGACCCCTGCCCTGAACACGACCCCTGCCCTGGACACGACCCCTGCCCTGGACACGACCCTGCCCTGGACACGACCCCTGCCCTGGACACGACCCCTGCCCTGGACACGACCCTGCCCTGGACACGACCCCTGCCCTGAACACGACCCCTGCCCTGGACGCCATGCCTGCCCTGGACACGACCCCTGCCCTGGACACGACCCTGCCCTGGACACGACCCCTGCCCTGAACACGACCCCTATCCTGGACGCCATGCCTGCCCTGGACACGACCCCTGCCCTGGTCACGATCCCTGCCCTGGACACGACCCCTGCCCTGGGCACGACCCCTGCCCTGGACACGACCCCTGCCCTGGACACGACCCCTGCCCTGGACACGACCCTGCCCTGGACACGACCCCTGCCCTGGACACGACCCCTGCCCTGGACACGACCCCTGCCCTGGACACGACCCCTGCCCTGGTCACGATCCTTGCCCTGGACACGACCCTGCCCTGTGCAGTAACGGGCAGTAATGATCACTAACGTGAGGATAACGCGGAATCTAACGCTAGTATCGAATATTTGTTACTCGTTATTTCCTCTCGATATTACCCTCTCGTTATTATCCGCTCCTTATTACCCCTCGCTATTACCCCTCATTATTACCCTCTCGTTATTACCACTCGTTCTTACCCTCTCGTTATTTATCGAGATGGAAAAAAACGAGCTTAACGTAGAGGAAAAAAACGGACGGAAGGGTCGGGAATTAAAACAATAATGAGAAGAGGATAGTAGGAAAAAATTAATTAGAGCTCCCAGAGCTCTCCTAATTGTCGCAAGGCGCGTCTGGCATATGCAAATTACACGCTCTGTCTCTCGTAATTAATTGAGAATAATCTAAATTGCTGAAAGTTCAGGCTAATTACAAGGGAGGGGGAGGGTAGTAAAACGAGACGGGGGGGAGGAAACGAGAAATAAAGAGAAAAGTGAGAACCAGGAGAGAGAGAGAGAGAGAGAGAGAGAGAGAGAGAGAGGTGCGGGAGGACTCAAGCGAGAGTTGGTGAAACCTTCCGTGCTGTAGTCTATGTGGTGGCTACAATGTGTGCTGGTGCTGTAGTCTATGTGGTGGCTACACTGTGTGCTGGTGCTGTAGTCTATGTGGTGGCTACACTGTGTGCTGGTGCTGTAGTCTATGTGGTGGCTACACTGTGTGCTGGTGCTGTAGTCTATGTGGTGGCTACACTGTGTGCTGGTGCTGTAGCCTATGTGGTGGCTACACTGTGTGCTGGTGCTGTAGTCTGTGTGGTGGCTACACTGTGTGCTGTTGCTGTAGTCTATGTGGTGGCTACACTGTGTGCTGGTGCTGTAGTCTGTGTGGTGGCTACACTGTGTGCTGGTGCTGTAGTCTATGTGGTGGCTACACTGTGTGCTGGTGCTGTAGTCTGTGTGGTGGCTACATTGTGTGCTGGTGCTGTAGTCTGTGTGGTGGCTACACTGTGTGCTGGTGCTGTGGTCTGTGTGGTGGCTACACTGTGTGCTGGTGCTGTAGTCTATATGGTGGCCACACAGTGTGCTGGTGCTGTAGTCTATACGGTGGCTACATTGTGTGCTGGTGCTGTAGTCTGTGTGGTGGCTACACTGTGTGCTGGTGCTGTGGTCTGTGTGGTGGCTACATTGTGTGCTGGTGCTGTAGTCTATGTGGTGGCTACATTGTGTGCTGGTGCTGTAGTCTGTGTGGTGGCTACACTGTGTGCTGGTGCTGTAGTCTGTGTGGTGGCTACACTGTGTGCTGGTGCTGTAGTCTATGTGGTGGCTACACTGTGTGCTGGTGCTGTAGTCTGTGTGGTGGCTACACTGTGTGCTGGTGCTGTAGTCTGTGTGGTGGCTACATTGTGTGCTGGTGCTGTAGTCTATGTGGTGGCTACACTGTGTGCTGGTGCTGTAGTCTGTGTGGTGGCTACATTGTGTGCTGGTGCTGTAGTCTGTGTGGTGGCTACACTGTGTGCTGGTGCTGTAGTCTGTGTGGTGGCTACATTGTGTGCTGGTGCTGTAGTCTATGTGGTGGCTACATTGTGTGCTGGTGCTGTAGTCTGTGTGGTGGCTACACTGTGTGCTGGTGCTGTGGTCTGTGTGGTGGCTACATTGTGTGCTGGTGCTGTAGTCTATATGGTGGCCACACAGTGTGCTGGTGCTGTAGTCTATACGGTGGCTACACTGTGTGCTGGTGCTGTAGTCTATGTAGGGGCTATACAGTGTGCTGGTGCTGTAGTCTATATGGTGGCCACACTGTGTGCTGGTGCTGTAGTCTATATGGTGGCTACACTGTGTGTTTGTGCTGTAGTCTATGTAGGGGCTACACAGTGCGCTGGTGCTGTATTCTATGTAGGGGCTACACAGTGTGTTGGTGCTGTAGTCTATGTGGTGGCCACACTGTGTGCTGGTGCTGTAGTCTATAAGGTGGCTACACTGTGTGCTGGTGCTGTAGTCTATGTAGGGCTACACAGTGTGTTGGTGCTGTGGTCTATGTAGGGGCTACACAGTGTGCTGGTGCTGTAGTCTATGTGGTGGCTACACAGTTTGCTGGTGCTGTAGTCTATGTAGGGGCTACACAGTGCGCTGGTGCTGTAGTCTATGTAGGGCTACACAGTGTGTTGGTGCTGTAGTCTATGTGGAAGCTACACTGTGTGCTGGTGTTGTAGCCTATATGGTGGCTACACTGTGTGCTGGTGCTGTAGTCTATATGGTAGCTACACTGTGTGCTGGTGCTGTAGCCTATGTGGTGGCTACACTGTGTGCTGGTGCTGTAGCCTATGTGGTGGCTACACTGTGTGCTGGCGCTGTAGCCTATGTGGTGGCTACACTGTGTGCTGGTGTTGTAGCCTATGTGGTGGCTACACTGTGTGCTGGTGCTGTAGCCTATGTGGTGGCTACACTGTGTGCTGGTGCTTTAGACTATGTGGTGGCTACACTGTGTGCTGGTGCTGTAGCCTATGTGGTGGCTACACTGTGTGCTGGTGCCGTAGCCTATGTGGTGGCTACACTGTGTGCTGGTGCTGTAGCCTATGTGGTGGCTACACTGTGTGCTGGTGCTGTAGCCTATGTGGTGGCTACACTGTGTGCTGGTGCTGTAGCCTATGTGGTGGCTACAATGTGTGCTGTTGCTGTAGTCTATATGGTAGCTACACTATGTGCTGGTGCTGTAGCCTATGTGGTGGCTACACTGTGTGCTGGTGCTGTAGCCTATGTGGTGGCTACACTGTGTGCTGGCGCTGTAGCCTATGTGGTGGCTACACTGTGTGCTGGTGTTGTAGCCTATGTGGTGGCTACACTGTGTGCTGGTGCTGTAGCCTATGTGGTGGCTACACTGTGTGCTGGTGCTGTAGCCTATGTGGTGGCTACACTGTGTGCTGGTGCTGTAGCCTATGTGGTGGCTACACTGTGTGCTGGTGCTGTAGCCTATGTGGTGGCTACACTGTGTGCTGGTGCTGTAGCCTATGTGGTGGCTACACTGTGTGCTGGTGCTGTAGCCTATGTGGTGGCTACACTGTGTGCTGGTGGTGCTGTAGCCTATGTGGTGGCTACACTGTGTGCTGGTGCTGTAGCCTATGTAGTGGCTACACTGTGTGCTGGTGCTGTAGCCTATGTGGTGGCTACACTGTGTGCTGGTGCTGTAGCCTATGTAGTGGCTACACTGTGTGCTGGTGCTGTAGCCTATGTAGTGGCTACACTGTGTGCTGGTGCTGTAGCCTATGTGGTGGCTACACTGTGTGCTGGTGCTGTAGCCTATGTAGTGGCTACACTGTGTGCTGGTGCTGTAGCCTATGTAGTGGCTACACTGTGTGCTGGTGCTGTAGCCTATGTGGTGGCTACACTGTGTGCTGGTGCTGTAGCCTATGTAGTGGCTACACTGTGTGCTGGTGCTGTAGCCTATGTGGTGGCTACACTGTGTGCTGGGGCGACAGAAAAGCCAAAGAATTATTCATAAATTTTTTTTCCTTGGTCTTCTAACTCTCTTCTTTAAATTTACTGACCAGTTTCCCACAAACTACCTCCAAGTTTTTATAAAGAAAGATATTCCCTTAATTTTTCTGTAAATTTTTTCACCGTTGCGACCTCTGGTGAGGCTTATGATCTCTTAGGGATACCAAATGTCACTGAACGTCCGTGAAAAATATCCCAGTATCCCATAAGCCCATCCCTCGACTTCAATAATTCGCAAAAGGTATCCCCTTATTCCCCAATAACTACGTCAGTAAACTGTCCAGGTATAACACGTACACAAAGTACATCAGACATTAAACATCCAGCTCATTTAAAAAAGGGATACTAATTTATGTCTTGGAATTTTTTTTTGCACTATGTTGCTAGTAAAATTAATAGATTTGAGCAAGACGCTCCAATAAGAATCCCGTCCCCCGTTTCCCAGCCCCCCCCTCCCCTCCCCTTCTTCTAAGACGTATACATCAATGTTGAAAGTATGAAGATGATGGAAGAAGGTTTCCGCAAGTTACTGGTAAGAAACTGCTCCTGTTGCCTATATTCATTCTCTTCTGTGCAGGCGAAACATTTCGGAATAAAGATACCTGACTGTTGTACATGTGTCTTATTCATCAACTTGTCGGTTTTATATATACCATTTATCAACATGTGTAGCAATGACCAGGAGAACACCTGCACATGTTACTAGTTACAAGAACCATTCCCTTGTTAGGGAACAGCAGCGTTGACAACAAACCTGATGGAATGAATCATTCTCGGGTTATAAATGAAAGATCTTGTTCGAAGTACCAAAAGATTCTGGCAACCATTCCAAAACGCCTTTTTCTGGGATTACTTAATTATGCTACGAAATATCGCATATTGATATATTAACTCGCCTGGATCATGTTATAATCTACAGGAAGACAGGAACTCAGGGAATTGATTGATCTGTATATTTCGACCCCCTTCTGAAGAGGACTCCTGAAGCCTCTTCTGAAGGGATCGAAATATACAGGTCTATCAATCTCCTGAGTTTCTGTCTCCATATGGGTTATTATTGAGAAATGACAAGTGTCCATTATACTTGGGTTAGTTATTCGTATTAACGTTATAAAATCCTCTGGGTGGTGTAATGACAACAGCGATGTAGTGATCTTGAGAGATACAAATACCAGCCTCACTCGCACTGAGAACTTTTAGTGACGTCTTAAAACTATTTCAGTCCGATAACTTGAGCAGCCTCATGACATTTATTGCGAATACAGGTGTAGACTATTGGCCGACACACCTTGCTGTAGTACGATAACCAATTAGGAACGACCAAAATAAGCTGGTATTTACAGTGTATATATCCTAAGTACAGTATTTACAGCTATGTACAATGAGGTAAAAATGCAAGCACGAGACACGATGAGAGCTGTAGCGACCAGCAGTGAAGGCAAGTTTGCCAAAAGCTGCTTCACGAGTGTACCACATCGCTTCACAGCTTTGGTGGGTTTTCTTGTGATTGGTGGGTTGAACCAAGGTACTGGTATAACGATGGGGCTCCTGAGTGTTAAACCCTTAGCACCTGGTTCACTGGTCGGGAGGCAGCCTATATGGGTGTGTGACGCACCCTGGATAAAATATATCATACTCATAGCATTCCACAGCACTGTATGCTAAGACGGTGTTGTCAGTGTATGTGTACTGAAGGAAGGATAAACGAAGGGAATCACGTGGAGCCTCGCCCTAGTTTAAATTATACCTGATGTGAGACTGTGAACCCATGTACATACCTGATGTGATACTGAATCCGTGTAGATCAATGAGGGCCAGGACTGCTGGAGGTTCGAACCTTCTTCTGCTGAACCTCGCTCCAGAGAACACACAGTAATGCCGGAGCCTCCGGCACCAGCAAGAGAAAAACTTTCACAACCAGACTGAGAGCAATTATTAACTTGTCTTGTGGATGTCAGCTGTGGATGTCAGCCGTGGATGTCAGATGTGGATGTCAGCTTTGGATGTTAGCCGTGGATGTCAGCTGTGGTTGGCTAGCAGCGTCTACACCAGTGGATGACCTTGGAACTGAGGGAAAATGCTCTCTCAGAGCATGGAAGAAAACTGTGTGAGTTTGTGTGTGTGTGTGTGTGTGTGTGTGTGTGTGTGTGTGTGTGTGTGTGTGTGTGTGTGTGTGTGTGTGTGTGTGTGTATGTGTGTGTTTGTGTGTGTGTGTGTGTGTGTGTGTGTGTGTGTGTGTGTGTGTGTGTGTGTGTGTGTGTGTGTGTGTGTGTGTGTGTGTGTGTGTTTGTGTGTGTGTGTGTTTTCGTGTGTGTATGTGCCTGTGTATACTCGCAGGGGTCGATTCACAGCTACTGGCCGCGCCTCTTCACTGATTGCTACTAGGTCCTCTCTCTCCCTGCTCCCTGAGCTTTATCATACCTCGTCTTAAAACCATGTATGGTTCCTGCCTCCACTGCGTCACTTGCCAGACTATTCCAATTCCTGACAACTCTATGACTAAAGAAATACTTCTCAACATCTCTTTGATTCATATGAGTCTTCAACTTCCAATTGTGACCCCTCGTTTCTGTGTCCCATCTCTGAAAAATTCTGTCTCTGTCCACCTTGTCAATTCTTCACAGTATTTTGTATGTCATTATTATGTCTCCCCTGACCCTCCTGTCCTCCAGTGTCGTCAGGCCGATTTCCCTAAAACGTTTCCTCGTAGGACGATCCCCTTATCTCTTGAACTAGTCTTGTTGCAAACCTTTGCATTTTCTCTAATTTCTTGACGTGCTTGACCAGGTGTGGGTTCCAAACTGGTGCTGCATACTCCAGTATGGGCCTGACGCACACGGTGTACAGAGCCTTGAACGATTCTTTACTGAGGTAAGGTAGTTCAAGACTCTGTATCGGAACGCTATTCACAGGTTTGCTAGGCGCCCATATGCTGCAGCAGTTATCTGCTTGATGTGCGCCTCAGGAGATGTGCAGGGTATTATACTCACCCCATGATCCTTTTCCTTGAGTGAGGTTTGCAGTCTTTGGCCACTTAGCCTATACTCTGTCTACGGTCTTCTTTGCCCTTCCCCCATCTTCATTACTTTGCATTTGGTGGGGTTAAATTCGAGGAGCCAGTTACTGGACCAGTCTTCCAGCTTCTTTGTAGTCCTGTCTGATCCTCATCCTTTCCGTCATGTCGTTCACATATACCAAAAATAGCACTGGTCCTAGAACTAACCCCTGTGGAACCCCGCTCGTCACAGGCGCCCACTCTGACACCTCGTCACGTACCATGATTCGTTGTTGCCTCCCTGTCAGGTATTCTCTGATCCATTGCAGTGCCCTTCCTGTGTGTATGTGTGTGTGAGTGTGTGTGTGTGTGTGTGTGTGTGTGTGTGTGTGTGTGTGTGTGTGTGTGTGTGTGTGTGTGTGTGTGTGTGTGTGTGTTTGAGTGTTATATTAGTAATAAAGATACCCAGGTATTACACACGTGTCATTCATCAATAATAATAACCAAGTGTTTCGTCTTATTCCTTGACAAAGCTTCCCAGATGTTACACATGTGTTTTATTCATCGACAAAGTTACCCAGGTGTTACACATGTGTCTTATTTATCAATAAAGATATCCAAGCGTTACACATGTGTCTTATTTATCAATAAAGATACCCAAACGTTACACATGTGTCTTACTCATCTAGTGTCAGTAATGTCTGGCAGTAATCTAATAAGCAGTATGTAATCCACACTATGACACCAAAACTCTCCATGCTATGGATGATAATGCCTGGGCCAGCAGTGCCAGAACCTTGGGGAATATACCAGCAGCAGGTGGCACCAAAGATCGTTGCAAGGATTTGCATGAGTGCCAGACATGATGTGGCCAACTGCAGGTGTCACTAATGTTACTGGTGGCTCTTGCATGTCTCCGCCTTTGCCTGACTCACGTCGTGCGTGGCATCATGGCCTTGGCGTGACATCAGCGTGATCTTACGCCCGCACAGGTGCTTGTTCACGCTCTCTTCTCTTTGTTCAATGCTGTACTTGTTCACTAAGTACCTTAAATGTACACTCAGTGAGTGGAGCGTTGCAGTGGTCATGAGAGTGATCCTCACTCACATACTTTGTGATCCTCAATCATTAACTCTCCTTGGAAATATAAACACATATGCAGTATAATGTGATCCTTTATTGACTACGTTTCGCCCACACAGTGGGCTTTCTCAAGTCACAAACAGATCTACCTGGGGTGACTTGAAAAAGCCCACTGTGTGGGCGAAACGTAGTCAATAAAGGATCACATTATACTGCATATGTGTTTATATTTCCATTGTGTCGGTATTTTATACCATTTATTTCCACTAACTCTCCTTAATTAAGTCCTCAGAGGTTATAACTTACGTACTTGGGACTTTCCCAGAGTTTTTGATGTCTTCCCATAACTTTATGGACTGTCAACAGTCCTTTTTTTTGGAGCAAGTACTTTCAGAATTTTTAACAATGGATTATGCACATACATGAATGTGGGTAAGTAGGTGGGTATAGTATTTGTCCATCTCTAATAATCTGACGAAACGTCCGATTGGTGAAACGTCTTCATTATTAAGCTTGAGTTTAAATCCTATCGACTACACGATTGGTCATTAATGCTTTACAAAAAAAAATTTTACCACCAGACATGAATATTTTAATCCTAAAAGAAGGTATTAAATTAGTCATAGTGTATATACACTCAGAGAAATACACTTCTCGGTGTATATGTGTCCTATATATCCATCAGCAAAGGTACCCAGGTGTTATACATGTGACTTAACCTATGTATCCGTCTCTAGTCTACACCATTAATGCAGGGAAGTGCCTAGTATGGGCCAAGACATCTACTGCCTTTATTCTTGCGTTATTATAACTCTTAATCCCACATAAGCACATATTAGAACAGAAGAATTACCAAAACTCATACTCTCAAAACAGAAAAATCTTTGGGTGGACAGTGTTACAACTTCGACAAGTTCGATAAAGTTCTGACAAACTGAAATATTTCAGCAATAAAAGCTGGCTTCCAGTTTTTTTACCCTCAGTATTGTCGACAGCGGGAGAACCTGACCCATAACAAACATATCACTCGGGCTTACGTAAAAATTCCTTTCACTAAAGCCATCCACTTCGTTCGTTGGTCTCTCGTGACTAAATGGTCGCCTTACCTCGTAACGCAGAAGCAATCACCCTCCATCTACGTCTAATATTGCGCCATAAACCTATAATCGCATGGTCTCCGGCAGCTATAGCAGGTCCAGGACCCCTTTGCGTGTTAATGCGGTGAAGTGTATACATATATATTTCACAGTGAGTTGAGGCGACGAGATTCATACAAATATGTTTCACTGTAGACTGATATAATTCTCTTCAGCCAAAGTGACATTACGAGAACCGATACATTCATACGTGTAGGATAGATCTGTATGATAAGCAAATGTGTATATAGTGAGAACATTATATGATTTATTAGTTTAAATATTGGTACATGCATAAACGTTAGGAAATACATAAACATATATATACATTTTTTTTTTTTTTTTTTTTTTTTTCAACAAGTCGGCCGTCTCCCACCGAGGCAGGGTGACCCAAAAAAGAAAGAAAATCCCCAAAAAGAAAATACTTTCATCATCATTCAACACTTTCACCACACTCGCACATTATCACTGTTTTTGCAGAGGTGCTCAGAATACAACAGTCTAGAAGCATAAACATATAAAGATACACAACATATCCCTCCAAACTGCCAATATCCCAAACCCCTCCTTTAAAGTGCAGGCATTGTACTTCCCATTTCCAGGACTCAAGTCCGACTATATGAAAATAACCGGTTTCCCTGAATCCCTTCACTAAATATTACCCTGCTCACACTCCAACAGATCGTCAGGTCCCAAGTACCATTTGTCTCCATTCACTCCTATCTAACACGCTCACGCACGCTTGCTGGAAGTCCAAGCCCCTTACCCACAAAACCTCCTTTACCCCCTCTCTCCAACCCTTTCGAGGACGACCCCTACCCCGCCTGCCTTCCCCTATAGATTTATATGCTTTCCATGTCATTCTACTGTGATCCATTCTCTCTAAATGACCAAACCACCTCAACAACCCCTCTTCTGCCCTCTGACTAATACTTTTATTAACTCCACACCTTCTCCTAATTTCCACACTCCGAATTTTCTGCATAATATTTACACCACACATTGCCCTTAAACAGGACATCTCCGCTGCCTCCAACCGTCTCCTCGCTGCTGCATTTACCACCCAAGCTTCACACCCATATAAGAGTGTTGATATATATACATATGTATGTATATAGATATATAAATAATGGTACATGTGAAGAAGGTTACGGAAGACATGTCAAGAGAAGAGGTGAGTAAAAAGCCGGAAGAGAGGTGAGGTTAAGAGGTGAGAAGGAGGTTAAGGTCAGGTCAAGTCACTCATGTCTTGAAGATCTGTGACAAACGTAAACAGAGATACAGACCAACAATGTTGTGTGTGAAACAGCGCTTTATGTTGGTAACAGTATACAATTCCGTCAAGCAGATAAGTAAGATACGTGTGAGGTAAATAGGTATGTTATTTCCGAAACGTTTCGCCTACACAGAAGCCTTCTTCATTCGAAAACAGAGATAACTAAACATAGAGACAGCAGAAGCAGTGGCGAGACAAAGATGATGTAATTAGTCCATCAGCCTGGAGAAGTAGTTTGAGGTAGTCAGTTCCTCAGCCTGGAGAAGTTTTCTGCTGTATAGTCTTGAACTATGTTGACAGACAGACAGACAGACGGAGTCTAAACAAGCTTCGTCTTACTCTGACTCTGCAAGTCCCACTAGCAGTTAAACTAGACACAGACAACATGAACGTCGACTAATCCTTGAAACAGAGCCTGGTCATGGCATGAACTGCCACTTACAAGCCAGTAAATCCCTTTATAGAGTGCAATACCAGTATGTTGAGATATACCAAAGCACTAGAGCATACCGGGACATGTCTAACACGAGTCTGGTACGCGTTTCAGAACAACCTCGCATAATAAAAGATATGGAACAAGCATCAATATGTAATGAGACACGTGTGTGCAACACCTGTGTTGACTTTAACAGCTTCCCAGGTGTAATACTTGTGTCTCATTCATCCGCCTGTCGGTACTGTTTCCATTTAAAAGAAGAATAAGTCTATAAACACAGAAATTTACATAGTATCGAAGAGGCATTGTTTCCTGAAGGGAGGCGCCTTAATACTCTTTAAGGGCTCTTGATTCTCTCCTTCCTTAGCTCAAACCTGTTTACCACAGTGGGTTTTTCAGGATTATAATCCAGTTACAACAATACAGTCATACAGTAAGCGATGTATAATTACGAGAAACTCGTCTTGGAGAGGTCAAAGAGCGTCATTATGTAGAGATTTAAAAAACAAATAAATAAAAATTATATATCACGGGATTATAAACAGGTGAAAAAATAAAGTCGAAATTTTGAGTTTAGTGGTGTACCCAGGGTTGTAAACTGCTGTGTAGCTACTGTTAGGTGAAGATCGTGTGTAAATGTATTTTGGAGGATGGGGGATATATAGCAGTCACCAGCTGCTGAGCTCAGCCCTGACACGCACCACCTGCTGAGTCCAGCCCTGACACGCACCACCTGCTGAGTCCAGCCCTGACACGCACCACTTGCTGAGTCCAGCCCTGACACGCACCACTTGCTGAGTCCAGCCCTGACACGCACCACCTGCTGAGTCCAACCCTGACACGCACCACCTGCTGAGCCCAGCCCTAACATGCACATCACACACACACACACACACACACACACACACACACACACACACACACACACACACACACACACACACACACACACACACACACACACACACACACACACACACACACACACACACACATCGGACTGACGACACTGGAGGACAGAAGGGTCAGGGGCGACATGATAACGACATACAAGATACTGCGGGGAATAGACAAGATGGACAGAGATAGGATGTTCCAGAGAGGGGACACAGAAACAAGGGGTCACAAATGGAAGCTGAAGACTCAGACGAGTCACAGGGACGTTAGGAAGTATTTCTTCAGTCATAGAGTCGTCAGGAAGTGGAATAGCCTAGCAAGTGAAGTAGTGGAGGCAGAAACCATACATAGTTTTAAGAAGAGGTATGACAAAGCTCAGGAAGCAGAGAGGGAGGGGACCTAGTAGCGATCAGTGAAGAGGCGGGGCCAGGAGCTGAATCTCGACCCCTGCAACCACAATTAGGTGAGTACACACACACACATACACACACACACACATACACACACACACACACACACACACACACACACACACACAGGGGTCAGTTCTAGGACCAGTGCTATTTTTGATATATGTGAACGACATGATGGAAGGAATAGACTCTGAAGTGTCCCTGTTCGCAGATGACGTGAAGTTGATGAGAAGAATTAAATCGGACGAGGATGAGGCAGGACTGCAAAGAGACCTGGAGAGGCTGGACATGTGGTCCAGTAACTGGCTTCTCGAATTCAATCCAGCCAAATGCAAAGTCATGAAGATTGGGGAGGGGCAAAGAAGACCGCAGACAGAGTATAGGCTAGGTGGACAAAGACTACAGACCTCACTCAGGGAGAAAGACCTTGGGGTGACCATAACACCGAGCACATCACCGGAGGCACACATCAACCAAATAACCGCTGCAGCATACGGGCGCCTGGCAAACCTGAGAATAGCGTTCCGATACCTTAATAAGGAATCGTTCAAGACACTGTACACTGTGTATGTTAGACCCATACTGGAGTATGCAGCACCAGTCTGGAACCCACACCTGGTCAAGCACGTCAAGAAGTTAGAGAAAGTACAAAGGTTTGCAACAAGGCTAGTCCCAGAGCTCAAGGGAATGTCGTACGAGGAAAGGTTAAGGGAAATCGGACTGACGACACTGGAGGACAGAAGGGTCAGGGGAGACATGATAACGACATACAAGATACTGCGGGGAATAGACAAGGTGGACAGAGATAGGATGTTCCAGAGAGGGGACACAGGGACAAGGGGTCACAACTGGAAGCTGAAGACTCAGACGAGTCACAGGGACGTTAGGAAGTATTTCTTCAGTCATAGAGTTGTCAGCAAGTGGAATAGCCTAGCAAGTGAACTAGTGGAGGCAGGAACCATACATAGTTTTAAGAAGAGGTATGACAAAGCTCAGGAAGCAGAGAGAGAGAGGATCCAGTAGCGATCAGTGAAGAGGCGGGGCCAGGAGCTGAGTCTCGACCCCTGCAACCACAATTAGGTGAGTACAATTAGGTGAGTACACACACACACACACACACACACACACACACAAACACAAACATAAACACACACACACGCACACACACACGCACACATATAGGGACAGCCAGGATAAGAGAAAACATCGTATCCTGGCGCCAGGATAGGATAAGTCGTGCAGTATCCTCCGGAGGTATTTTAATCCACCCGTATATCCTCGGATATCCCCTCCCCTCCCCTCTAATATCCCAGAATTATCCCCAATGTTTGAATAAACGCGATTTGTATATTATTACCGAGGTGTTGCTGGCTGGACCTGACAAGGGTGTACATAGTAGGGTGCTTTAAGGTCAGTTCTGGTATCTGCTGGAGAGGGAATATCGACCATAATGTTGTTGAGGTTGAGCATTGTTCTCTCCCTCTTCGCTCTTTACCTTCCTTCGGTAAGTCCGATAAGAGGGGAGAGTAAACACTGGTCCCCTCGTAAGAGTAATCAGGTTTATGTAGGTAAGTGATTGTGTTCCCCTCAAGTGAGTGTGTGTTCCCCTCATGTGAGTGTGTGTTCCCCTCATGTGAGTGTGTGTTCCCCTCAAGTGAGTGTGTGTTCCCCTCATGTGAGTGTGTGTTCCCCTCATGTGAGTGTGTGTTACCATCAGGTGAGTGTGTGTTCCCCTCAGGTGAGTGTGTGTTCCCCTCAGGTGAGTGTGTGTTCCCCTCATGTGAGTGTGTGTTCCCCTCATGTGAGTGTGTGTTACCCTCATGTGAGTGTGTGTTCCCCTCAGGTGAGTGTGTGTTCCCCTCAGGTGAGTGTGTGTTCCCCTCAGGTGAGTGTGTGTTCCCCTCATGTGAGTGTGTGTTCCCCTCAGGTGAGTGTGTGTTCCCCTCAGGTGAGTGTGTGTTCCCCTCAGGTGAGTGTGTGTTTCCCTCATGTGAGTGTGTGTTCCCCTCAGGTGAGTGTGTGTTACCCTCAGGTGAGTGTGTGTTCCCCTCAGGTGAGTGTGTGTTCCCCTCAGGTGAGTGTGTGTTCCCCTCAGGTGAGTGTGTGTTCCCCTCATGTGAGTGTGTGTTCCCCTCAGGTGAGTGTGTGTTCCCCTCAGGTGAGTGTGTGTTCCCCTCATGTGAGTGTGTGTTCCCCTCAGGTGAGTGTGTGTTACCCTCAGGTGAGTGTGTGTTACCCTCAGGTGAGTGTGTGTTCCCCTCAGGTGAGTGTGTGTTACCCTCAGGTGAGTGTGTGTTCCCCTCATGTGAGTGTGTGTTCCCCTCAGGTATAACCTGGCAGAAGAGGGGAGAGGTGTGTGGCTCGTAATGTATGGATTACATTATGTGTGTTACATTCAGAATGAAAATAGCAGTCATCACACAACAGTCATCACACAACAGTCATCACACAACAGTCATCACACAACAGTCATCACACAACAGTCATCACATAACAGCCATCACATATAACAGTCATCACACATGACAGTCATCACATATAACAGTCATCACACATAACAGTCACCACACATAACAGTCACCACACATAACAGTCATCACACATAACAATCATCACACATAACAGTCATCACACATAACAGTCACCACACATAACAGTCATCACACATAACAGTTATCACACATAACAGTCATCACACATAACAGTCATCACACATAACAGCTATCACACATAACAGTCATCACACATAACAATCATCACACATAACAGTTATCACACATAACAGTCATCACACATAACAGCTATCACACATAACAATCATCACACATAACAATCATCACACATAACAATCATCACACATAACAATCATCACACATAACAGTCATCACACATAACAGTCATCACACATAACAGCTATCACACATAACAATCATCACACATAACAATCATCACACATAACAATCATCACACATAACAATCATCACACATAGCAATCATCACACATAACAATCATCACACATAACAGTTATCACACATAACAGTTGTCACACATAACAATCATCACACATAACAATCATCACACATAACAATCATCACACATAACATTCATCACACATAACAGTTATCACACATAACAGTTATCACACATAACAATCATCACACATAACAATCATCACACATAACAATCATCACACATAACAATCATCACACATAACAATCATCACACATAACAATCATCACACATAACAATCATCACACATAACATTCATCACACATAACAGTTATCACACATAACAGTTATCACACATAACAGTTATCACACATAACAATCATCACACATAACATTCAACACACATAACAGTTATCACACATAACAGTTATCACACGTAACAATCATCACACATAACATTCATCACACATAACAGTTATCACACATAACAGTTATCACACATAACAATCATCACACATAACATTCATCACACATAACAGTTATAACACATAACAGTTATCACACGTAACAATCATCACACATAACATTCATCACACATAACAGTTATCACACATAACAATCATCACACATAACAATTATCACACATAACAGTTATCACACATAACAGTTATCACACATAACAATCATCACACATAACATTCATCACACATAACAGTTATCACACATAACAATCACCACACATAACAATCATCACACATAACATTCATCACACATAACAGTCATCACACAAAACAGTTATCACACATAACAATCATCACACATAACAGTTATCACACATAACAGTTATCACACATAACAATCATCACACATAACATTCATCACACATAACAGTTATCACACATAACAGTTATCACACATAACAATCATCACACATAACATTCATCACACATAACAGTTATCACACATAACAGTTATCACACGTAACAATCATCACACATAACATTCATCACACATAACAGTTATCACACATAACAATCATCACACATAACAATTATCACACATAACAGTTATCACACATAACAGTTATCACACATAACAATCATCACACATAACATTCATCACACATAACAGTTATCACACATAACAGTTATCACACATAACAATCATCACACATAACATTCATCACACATAACAGTCATCACACAAAACAGTTATCACACATAACAATCATCACACATAACAGTTATCACACATAACAGTTATCACACATAACAATCATCACACATAACATTCATCACACATAACAGTTATCACACATAACAGTTATCACACATAACAATCATCACACATAACATTCATCACACATAACAGTCATCACACAAAACAGTTATCACACGTAACAATCATCACACATAACATTCATCACACATAACAATTATCACACATAACAATCATCACACATAACAGTTATCACACATAACAATCATCCCACATAACAGTTATCACACATAACAGTTATCACACATAACAGTTATCACACATAACAGTTGTCACACATAACAATCATCACACATAACAATCATCACACATAACAATCATCACACATAACAATCATCACACATAACAATCATCACACATAACAATCATCCCACATAACAGTTATCACACATAACAGTTATCACACATAACAGTTATCACACATAACAGTTATCACACATAACAATCATCACACATAACAATCATCACACATAACAATCATCACACATAACAATTATCACACATAACAATCATCACACATAACAATCATCACACATAACAATCATCACACATAACAATCATCACACATAACAATTATCACACATAACAATCATCACACATAACAATCATCCCACATAACAGTTATCACACATAACAGTTATCACACATAACAGTTATCACACATCACAGTTATCACACATAACAGTTATCACACATAACAGTTATCACACACAACAATCATCACACATAACAGTTATCACACATAACAATCATCACACATAACAGTTATCACACATAACAATCATCACACATAACAGTTATCACACATAACAATCATCACACATAACAGTTATCACACACAACAATCATCACACATAACAGTTATCACACACAACAATCATCACACATAACAGTTATCACACATAACAGTTATCACACATAACAATCATCACACATAACAATCATCACACATTACAGTTATCACACATAACAGTTATCACACATAACAGTTTTCACACATCACAGTTATCACACATAACAATCATCACACATAACAATTATCACACATAACAGTTATCACACATAACAATCATCACACATAACAATCATCACACATAACACTTATCACACATAACAATCATCACACATAACAATTATCACACATAACAGTTATCACACATAACAGTCATCACACATAACAGTTATCACACATAACAATCATCACACATAACAATTATCACACATAACAGTTATCACACATAACAGTCATCACTCATAACAGTCATCACACATAACAGTCATCACTCATAACAGTTATCACACATAACAATCACCACACATAACAATCATCCCACATAACAGTTATCACACACAACAATCATCACACATAACAGTTATCACACATAACAATCATCACACATAACAGTTATCACACATAACAATCACCACACATAACAATCATCCCACATAACAGTTATCACACACAACAATCATCACACATAACAGTTATCACACACAACAATCATCACACATAACAGTTATCACACACAACAATCATCACACATAACAGTTATCACACATAACAATCATCACACATAACAGTTATCACACACAACAATCATCACACATAACAGTTATCACACATAACAATCATCACACATAACAGTTATCACACACAACAATCATCACACATAACAGTTATCACACATAACAATCATCACACATAACAGTTATCACACATAACAATCACCACACATAACAATCATCCCACATAACAGTTATCACACACAACAATCATCACACATAACAGTTATCACACATAACAATCATCACACATAACAATTATCACACATAACAATCACCACACATAACAATCATCCCACATAACAGTTATCACACACAACAATCATCACACATAACAGTTATCACACATAACAATCATCACACATAACAGTTATCACACACAACAATCATCACACATAACAGTTATCACACATAACAATCATCACACATAACAGTTATCACACATAACAATCACCACACATAACAATCATCCCACATAACAGTTATCACACATTACAGTTATCACACATAACAGTTATCACACATAACAATCATCACACATAACAGTTATCACACATAACAATCATCACACATAACAGTTATCACACATAACAATCATCACACATAACAATCATCACACATTACAGTTATCACACATAACAGTTATCACACATAACAGTTTTCACACATCACAGTTATCACACATAACAATCATCACACATAACAATTATCACACATAACAGTTATCACACATAACAATCATCACACATAACAATCATCACACATAACACTTATCACACATAACAATCATCACACATAACAATTATCACACATAACAGTTATCACACATAACAGTCATCACACATAACAGTTATCACACATAACAATCATCACACATAACAATTATCACACATAACAGTTATCACACATAACAGTCATCACTCATAACAGTCATCACACATAACAGTCATCACTCATAACAGTTATCACACATAACAATCACCACACATAACAATCATCCCACATAACAGTTATCACACACAACAATCATCACACATAACAGTTATCACACATAACAATCATCACACATAACAGTTATCACACATAACAATCACCACACATAACAATCATCCCACATAACAGTTATCACACACAACAATCATCACACATAACAGTTATCACACATAACAATCATCACACATAACAGTTATCACACACAACAATCATCACACATAACAGTTATCACACATAACAATCATCACACATAACAGTTATCACACATAACAATCACCACACATAATAATCATCCCACATAACAGTTATCACACATTACAGTTATCACACATAACAGTTATCACACATAACAATCATCACACATAACAGTTATCACACATAACAATCATCACACATAACAGTTATCACACATAACAATCATCACACATAACAATCATCACACATTACAGTTATCACACATAACAGTTATCACACATAATAGTTATCACACATAACAGTTATCACACATAATAATCATCACACATAACAGTCATCACACATAACAGTTTTCACACATCACAGTTATCACACATAACAATCATCACACATAACAGTTATCACACATAACAATCATCACACATAACAGTCATCACACATAACAGTTTTCACACATCACAGTTATCACACATAACAATCATCACACATAACAGTTATCACACATAACAATCATCACACATAACAGTCATCACACATAACAATCATCACACATAACAGTTATCACACATAACAATCATCACTCATAACAGTAATCACACATAACAGTTATCACACATAACAATCATCACTCATAACAGTAATCACTCATAACAGTTATCACACATAAAAATCATCACACATAACAATCATCACACATAACAGTTATCACACATAACAGTCATCACTCATAACAGTTATCACACATAACAATCATCACACATAACAATTATCACACATAACAGTTATCACACATAACAGTCATCACTCATAACAATCATCACACATAACAGTTATCACACATAACAATCATCACACATAACAATTATCACACATAACAGTTATCACACATAACAATCATCACACATAACAATCATCACACATAACACTTATCACACATAACAATCATCACACATAACAGTTATCACACATAACAATCATCACACATAACAATCATCACACATAACAGTTATCACACATAACAATCATCACACATAACAGTTATCACACATAACAGTCATCACACATAACAGTTATCACACATAACAATCATCACACATAACAATTATCACACATAACAGTTATCACACATAACAGTCATCACTCATAACAGTCATCACACATAACAGTCATCACTCATAACAGTTATCACACATAACAATCATCACACATAACAGTTATCACACATAACAATCATCACACATAACAATCATCACACATAACAGTTATCACACATAACAATCATCACACATAACAGTTATCACACATAACAATCATCACACATAACAATCATCACACATTACAGTTATCACACATAACAGTTATCACACATAATAGTTATCACACATAACAGTTATCACACATAATAATCATCACACATAACAGTCATCACACATAACAGTTTTCACACATCACAGTTATCACACATAACAATCATCACACATAACAGTTATCACACATAACAATCATCACACA
>NC_091315.1:33951577-33956577 GCF_038502225.1 Cherax quadricarinatus
TCGGCGGATGGATTTATGAAGGATGAGGTTAATCATAGAATTGATGAGGGAAAAAAGGTGAGTGGTGCGTTGAGGTATATGTGGAGTCAAAAAACGTTATCTATGGAGGCAAAGAAGGGAATGTATGAAAGTATAGTAGTACCAACACTCTTATATGGGTGTGAAGCTTGGGTGGTAAATGCAGCAGCGAGGAGACGGTTGGAGGCAGTGGAGATGTCCTGTCTAAGGGCAATGTGTGGTGTAAATATTATGCAGAAAATTCGGAGTGTGGAAATTAGGAGAAGGTGTGGAGTTAATAAAAGCATTAGTCAGAGGGCAGAAGAGGGGTTGTTGAGGTGGTTTGGTCATTTAGAGAGAATGGATCAAAGTAGAATGACATGGAAAGCATATAAATCTATAGGGGAAGGAAAGAGGGGTAGGGGTCGTCCTCGAAAGGGTTGGAAAGAGGAGGTAAAGGAGGTTTTGTGGGCGAGGGGCTTGGACTTCCAGCAAGCGTGCATGAGCGTGTTAGATAGGAGTGAATGGAGACGAATGATACTTGGGACCTGACGATCTGTTGGAGTGTGAGCAGGGTAATATTTAGTGAAGGGATTCAGGGAAACCGGTTATTTTCATATAGTCGGACTTGAGTCCTGGAAATGGGAAGTACAATGCCTGCACTTTAAAGGAGGGGTTTGAGATATTGGCAGTTTGGAGGGATATGTTGTGTATCTTTATACGTATATGCTTCTAAACTGTTGTATTCTGAGCACCTCTGCAAAGGCAGTGATAATGTGTGAGTGTGGTGAAAGTGTTGAATGATGATGAAAGTATTTTCTTTTTTGGGGATTTTCTTTTTTTTGGGGTCACCCTGCCTCGGTGGGAGACGACCAACTTGTTGAAAAAAAAAAAAAAAAAAAAAAAAAAAAAAAAAAAAAAAAATATATATATATATATATATATATATATATATATATATATATATATATATATATATATATATATATATATATATATATATATATATATATATATATATATATATATATATATGTATATATATATATATATATATATATATATATATATATATATATATATATATATATATATATATATATATATATATATTCCTTTTTGCTGACAGACAAAACACCACCAGGAAGAACATGTAAGTTGACAGCAGTTGTCATGGTTTTAAAAATACAACTGGAATTTTAGTGCATTGAATGTAAATTGAAATATTTTTAACCTAACTGCTGAAGTATCTATAACAAAAATTCACATTTTTAAGAAAAGCGGATGATACGTTTATTTTATTTAATTTTAGTTGTTTTTATATACGCCATCTTTATTGTGGTTTATAGTTTTGTTTGTCTTCCTCTGCAATCAAGTTTAAAATGTAATAATGTGTTGGCCTCTGAAATTGAATTTATAAGAGAATCGACGTAACCATTCCACAGAGTTGTTGCTTCAGGCTGTTTGTGAGAACAGTCTTTTTGGTTTGTCGTGTGTTTACGACTGGAATAACTGTGAAACACACCTGTGTTTACCACTGGAATAACTGTGAAATACACCTGTGTTTACCACTGGAATAACTGTGAAACACATCTGTGTTTACCACTGGAATAACTGTGAAACACACTTGTGTTTACCACTGGAATAACTGTGAAATACACCTGTGTTTACCACTGGAATAACTGTGAAACACACCTGTGTTTACCACTGGAATAGCTGTGCAACACACTTGTGTTTACCACTGGAATAACTGTGAAACACATCTGTGTTTACCACTGGAATAACTGTGAAACACACCTGTGTTTACCACTGGAATAGCTGTGCAACACACTTGTGTTTACCACTGGAATAACTGTGAAATACACCTGTGTTTACCACTGGAATAACTGTGAAACACACCTGCGTTTACCACTGAAAAAACTAAGACTCACATCCTGGAAAATCTGATTAATTAGGTTTCTAAAAGGAGCAACGAAGTTGCACAGCCAAAGTGGCTGCAGCTTAGCTAGTAACCTGGTACACAGAATACTTCACAAGGTTGTTAGGTACAACTCTTATATAGGTAAGAGGATGTTGTGAATGTGATGATGTTGTGAATATGATAATGTTAATATTATGATGTTGTGAATGTCATGATGCTGTGAATGTCCTGATGTAGTGAATGTCCTGATGTAGTGAATGTCCTGCTGTAGCCAATGTCCTTCTGTATTGAATGTCCTGCTGTAGTGAATGTCCTGACGTAGTGAATGTCCTGCTGTAGTGAATGTCCTGCTGTAGCCAATGTCCTTCTGTATTGAATGTCCTGCTGTAGTGAATGTCCTGACGTAGTGAATGTCCTGCTGTAGTGAATGTCCTGACGTAGTTGATGTCAGGCCAGTGTGTCCCCAGCCACCTGCTACACACGACCTTGAACTCTGCCATTCACAACGAGCAATAAATTCTGGATCACTCCACCCTAAATTACCACCTCCTTCACCTCGCCAGAAGCCGAGACACTAATCAGACATTCACAACGCCGCCTGTCAGAAAAAAGAAGACATCAAAGACGTCTAAAGTATGTAGATAACTAAAGAGAAAGAGAAAGAAGACCAGCTTGACACGGATGCTTACTAGTCAAGATGACTCACATTAAACCAGGTATATATATCAGACGTATATACAAATATACTCCGATTTGCGATATATTGAGTCAGAGTTAGAGGAGGGGTAACAGAATGGCCGGAGGGATGGGGGTGGGTTGGAAAATGGGACTGAGGGAATGGGGAAGCGTTGGGAAACAGGGTTATCGTGTCCACCTGAGAGGAGTAATAATGAATTTGCCGATATCTGTCACAGATAAATGGATAGACTGTCTAGGATCATTTATGAAATTACTGAGGGGTAAAATTCTTCTGATTTGCTGGGGTTTGACGTGCTGGGGTTGACGTGCTGGGGTTGACGTGCTGGGGTTGACGTGCTGGGATTGACGTACTGGGGTTGACGTGCTGGGGTTGACGTGCTGGGGTTGACGTGCTGAGAGATTGACGTGCTGGGGTTGACGTGCTGGGGTTGACGTGCTGAGAGATTGACGTGCTGGGGTTGACGTACTGGGGTTGACGTGCTGGGATTGACGTGCTGAGGTTGATGTACTGGGGTTGACGTGCTGAGAGATTGATGTGCTGGGGTTGACGTGCTGGGGTTGACGTGCTGGGATTGACGTACTGGGGTTGAGGTGCTGGGGTTGACATGCTGGGGTTGACGTGCTGAGAGATTGACGTGCTGGGGTTGACGTGCTGGGGTTGACGTGCTGAGAGATTGACGTGCTGGGATTGACGTACTGGGGTTGACGTGCTGGGGTTGACGTGCTGGGGTTGACGTGCTGAGAGATTGACGTGCTGGGGTTGACGTGCTGGGGTTGACGTGCTGAGAGATTGACTGGATGGATAGACTGTCTAGGATCATTTATGAAATTACTGAGGGGTAAAATTCTTCTGATTTGCTGGGGTTTGACGTGCTGGGGTTGACGTGCTGGGGTTGACGTGCTGGGGTTGACGTGCTGGGGTTGACGTACTGGGGTTGACGTGCTGGGGTTGACGTGCTGGGGTTGACGTGCTGAGAGATTGACGTGCTGGGGTTGACGTGCTGGGGTTGACGTGCTGAGAGATTGACGTGCGGGGTTGACGTACTGGGGTTGACGTGCTGGGATTGACGTGCTGAGGTTGATGTACTGGGGTTGACGTGCTGAGAGATTGATGTGCTGGGGTTGACGTGCTGGGGTTGACGTGCTGGGATTGACGTACTGGGGTTGACGTGCTGGGGTTGACATGCTGGGGTTGACGTGCTGAGAGATTGACGTGCTGGGGTTGACGTGCTGGGGTTGACGTGCTGAGAGATTGACGTGCTGGGATTGACGTACTGGGGTTGACGTGCTGGGGTTGACGTGCTGGGGTTGACGTGCTGAGAGATTGACGTGCTGGGGTTGACGTGCTGGGGTTGACGTGCTGAGAGATTGACTGGATGGATAGACTGTCTAGGATCATTTATGAAATTACTGAGGGGTAAAATTCTTCTGATTTGCTGGGGTTTGACGTGCTGGGGTTGACGTGCTGGGGTTGACGTGCTGGGGTTGACGTGCTGGGATTGACGTACTGGGGTTGACGTGCTGGGGTTGACGTGCTGGGGTTGACGTGCTGAGAGATTGACGTGCTGGGGTTGACGTGCTGGGGTTGACGTGCTGAGAGATTGACGTGCTGGGGTTGACGTACTGGGGTTGACGTGCTGGGATTGACGTGCTGAGGTTGATGTACTGGGGTTGACGTGCTGAGAGATTGATGTGCTGGGGTTGATATGCTGGGGCTGATGTGCTGAGGCTGACGTACTGGGGTTGATATATTGGGATTGATGTGCTGGGGTTGATGTGTTGGGATTGATGTGCTGGGGTTGATGTGTTGGGGTTGATGTGCTCAGGTTGATGTGCTGGGGTTGACGTGCTGGGGTTGATGTGTTGGGGTTGATATGTTGGAGCTGATGTGCTGGGGTTGATGTGCTGGGGTTCACGTGCTGAGGGGTTGATGCTCAGGGGTTGATGTGCTAGGGTTGATGTGCTGGGGTTGACGTGCTGGGGTTGACGTACTGGGGTTGACGTGCTGGGGTTGACGTGCTGGGGTTGACGTGCTGGGGTTGACGTGCTGGGGTTGACGTGCTGGGGTTGACGTACTGGGGTTGACGTGCTGGGGTTGACGTGCTGGGGTTGACGTACTGGGGTTGACGTGCTGGGGTTGACGTGCTGGGGTTGATGTGCTGGGGTTGACGTGCTGGGGTTGACGTGCTGGGGTTGACGTACTGGGGTTGACGTGCTGGGGTTGACGTGCTGGGGTTGACGTACTGGGGTTGACGTGCTGGGGTTGACGTGCTGGGGTTGATGTGCTGGGGTTGACGTACTGGGGTTGACGTGCTGGGGTTGACGTGCTGGGGTTGACGTGCTGGGGTTGACGTGCTGGGGTTGACGTGCTGGGGTTGACGTA
>NC_091315.1:33961577-33991577 GCF_038502225.1 Cherax quadricarinatus
CACCGTCAACCACAGCACCGTCAACCACAGCACCGTGAACCACAGCACTGTCAACCACAGCACCGTCAACCACAGCACTGTCAACCACAGCACCGTCAACCACAGCACCGTCAACCACAGCACCGTCAACCACAGCACCGTCAACCACAGCACCGTCAACCACAGTACCGTCAACCACAGCACCGTCAACCACAGCACCGTCAACCACAGCACTGTCAACCACAGCACCGTCAACCACAGCACTATCAACCACAGCACCGTCAACCACAGCACCGTCAACCACAGCACCGTCAACCACAGCACTGTTAACCACAGCACCGTCAACCACAGCACTATCAACCACAGCACCGTCAACCACAGCACCGTCAACCACAGCACCGTCAACCACAGCACCGTCAACCACAGCACCGTCAACCACAGCACCGTCAACCACAGTACCGTCAACCACAGCACCGTCAACCACAGCACCGTCAACCACAGCACTGTCAACCACAGCACCGTCAACCACAGCACTATCAACCACAGCACCGTCAACCACAGCACCGTCAACCACAGCACCGTCAACCACAGCACTGTCAACCACAGCACCGTCAACCACAGCACTATCAACCACAGCACCGTCAACCACAGCACTATCAACCACAGCACCGTCAACCACAGCACCGTCAACCACAGCACCGTCAACCACAGCACCGCCAACCACAGCACCGTCAACCACAGCACCGTCAACCACAGCACTGTCAACCACAGCACCGTCAACCACAGCACTATCAACCACAGCACCGTCAACCACACACCGTCAACCACAGCACCGTCAACCACAGCACCGTCAACCACAGCACTGTCAACCACAACACTGTCAACCACAGCACTGTCAACCACAGCACCATCAACCACAACACTGTCGACCACAACACTCTCAAACACAACACTGTCAACCACAGCAGCGTCAACCACAGCACCGTCAACCGCAGCACCATCAACCACAACACTGTGGACCACAACACTGACAAACACAACACTGTCAACCACAGCACTGTCAACCACAGCACTGTCAACCACAGCACTGTCAACCACAGCACTGTCAACCACAGCACTGTCAACCACAGCACTGTCAACCACAGCACCGTCAACCACAGCACTGTCAACCACAGCACTGTCAACCACAGCACCGTCAACCACAGCACCGTCAACCACAGCACTGTCAACCACAGCACTGTCAACCACAGCACTGTCAACCACAGCACCGTCAACCACAGCACCGTCAACCACAGCACTGTCAACCACAGCACTGTCAACCACAGCACTGTCAACCACAGCACTGTCAACCACAGCACCGTCAACCACAGCACTGTCAACCACAGCACTGTCAACCACAGCACCGTCAACCACAACACTGTCAACCACAGCACCGTCAACCACAGCACTGTCAACCACAGCACTGTCAACCACAGCACCGTCAACCACAGCACTGTCAACCACAGCACCGTCAACCACAGCACTGTCAACCACAGCACCGTCAACCACAGCACCGTCAACCACAGCACCGTCAACCACAGCACTGTCAACCACAGCACCGTCAACCACAGCACTGTCAACCACAGCACTGTCAACCACAGCACCGTCAACCACAGCACTGTCAACCACAGCACCGTCAACCACAGCACCGTCAACCACAGCACTGTCAACCACAGCACCGTCAACCACAGCACCGTCAACCACAGCACCGTCAACCACAGCACTGTCAACCACAGCACCGTCAACCACAGTGGTATGCTGGTGTTTATGAGGTGTTTGGAGCTCGTCTAGACATGTTTCATTTTTAGAGAACACTCAGTGCTCTGGAAAACAGAGCGCTACAGGACAGAGTTTAAACACAGAACACAAGCTGTAAGCAAGATTTGAGGAGGTCATGATCTCTCAGTGTTGTCTCTCAGGGAGACTGAAGTGTGCTACTCCAGGCGTGAGGAGAGTGAGACATGTTCCCTGGGGGGTGAGAGAGAGATAAAGAAATCCCTTGTCTCTTCAACGACGCATTCCCAAAAGCCTCTGTGCCAACTACGACCATTTATACAACTACTACCATTCATACAAACATCTGAGTGTCGTCAAGGTGGTGTGTATGACCCGAGGGACTCAGGGAGATCTAACATTCGTACACTGAATGCCAGAGGACGTTGAGACTGAACTCCATGGAGGAGTGTGTGAAGTGCGTCTTCCAGTGATGTGAGTGTGGTGAGTGCGTCTTCCAGTGATGTGTATCTTCCAGTCATGTGTGGTGAGTGTGAGTGTATCTTCCAGTGATGCATATCTTCCAGTCATGTGTGGTGAGTGTGTCTTCCAGTGATGCGTATCTTCCAGTCATGTGTGGTGAGTGCGTCTTCCAGTCATGTTAGTGTAGTGAGTGCGTCTTCCAGTGATGTAAGTTTGGTGAGTACGTCGTCCAGTGATGTGAGTGTGTCTTCCAGTCATGTGAGTGTGTTGAGTGCGTCTTCCAGTCAAGTGAGTGTGCTGAGTGCGTCTTCCAGTCAAGTGAGTGTGTTGAATGCGTCTTCCAGCCTCTGACATCGTCCACACTCCCTGGATAACCTCGCCTCAACTTCAAACATCACCGCGTCAAGGATACACTTCCTTCCCACAGAACCTCGACATATTCCAAAAAGAACACTGTCGCGGCTCTCATAACAACAGTGTTCATCCCTCGATCCACCTGTTCACAGCAGATCTCTGTAGGCCAGGTTATTAAGTGCCTGTTAACGCCATTGTTAACCCAACTATGTAACATAAATCACAGCGATGGCATTGGAAAAAGGGAAGATTGACTGCATATTCCCAGACTGTTACGAGGTTGTTATATATATATATATATATATATATATATATATATATATATATATATATATATATATATATATATATATATATATATATATATGTATATATATAAATTATTCCCGTCCCAGGGTGACCATACCCTCCTTCGTTCAATACAGCTGCAACACGGGGGTGAGGGATGTGGTAGGTGAGTGTGGGGGTAGACTGTGGGGAGAGAGAGAGAGTGAGAGAGAGAGAGAGAGAGAGAGAGAGAGAGAGAGAGAGAGAGAGAGAGAGAGAGAGAGAGAGAGAGAGAGAGAGAGAGAGAGAGAAGCATCACTCGCCCTAGAGAAAAAAATTAACACATGTGAAGCAGATAAGTCAGTGTTAGGATGCTGTGAGTCACTCAGAAAACACCTGCGTAACACTTTCCTAACACTTGTGTAACGCCTGTGTAATACGTGTAACACTTGTGTAGCCCCTGTGTAAAACCAGTTTGACACGTGTGTAACACTTGTGAAACACCTATGTAACACATGTGTAACATTTGTGCAGAACCTGTTTAACGCCTGTGTAATGCGTGTGTAACACCGGTGTAACACCTGTGTAACCCCAATGTAACACCTGCGTAACACTTGTGTACCACCTGTGTAACACCTGTGTGACAACTGTGTAACATTTGTGCAAAATCTGTGTAACACCTGCGCAACACTTGTGTAACACATTTGTTACACATGTATAATACTTGTCAAACACCTGGATAACACCAGTATAACACCTATAAAACACCTATATAACACCTCTGTAACACATCTGTAACACCTATATTGCACCTGTAAAACATGGGTATAACACCTTTAAACACATATATAACACCTGCGTAGCTGCTGTATAACACCTATGTAATATCTGTGCAACACCTGTGAAAAGTATTTTTCCAACATTTTTGGGGGTATTCACTGTGTGTAAGTCCCCCTCACTGTGTGTAAGTCCCCATCACTGTGTGTAAGTCCCCCTCACCGTGTATAAGTCCCTAACACCGTGTATAAGCCACCCTCAATATGTAAAAGTCCCCCTCACTATGTGAAAGTCCCACTCACAATGTGTAAGTCCCCCTCACTGTGTGTAAGTCCCCCTCACTGTGTGTAAGTCCCCTTCACTGTGTGTAAGTCCCCCCTCACTGTAAGTCCCCCTCACCATGTGTAAGTCCCCCTCACTGTGTGTAAGTCCCCCTCAACATGTGTAAGTCCCCTCTCACTGTGTGCAAGTCCCCCTTACGTGTGCAAGTTCCCCTCACCGTGTGTAAGTCCCCCACACAGTGTATAATTCCCCCTCGCCTTGTGTAAGTCCCCCTCACCGTGTATAAGTCCCCCTCACCGTGTATAAGTCCCCCTCACCATGTATAAGCCCCTGCTCACCGTGGATAAGTCCCCAACACCGTGTATAAGTCCTCCTCAATATGTAAAAGTCCCCCTCACTATGTGAAAGTCCTCCTCACTATGTGTAAGTCCCCCTCACTGTGCGTAAGTCCCTCACACGGTGTGTAAGTCCCCCTCACTGTAAGTTCCCCTAACCATGTGTAAGTCCCCCTCACTGTGTGTAAGTCCCCCTCACTGTGTGTAAGTCCCCTTCACTGTGTGTAAGTCCCCCCTCACTGTAAGTCCCCCTCACCATGTGTAAGTCCCCCTCACTGTGTGTAAGTCCCCCTCAACATGTGTAAGTCCCCTCTCACTGTGTGCAAGTCCCCCTTACGTGTGCAAGTTCCCCTCACCGTGTGTAAGTCCCCCACACAGTGTATAATTCCCCCTCGCCTTGTGTAAGTCCCCCTCACCGTGTATAAGTCCCCCTCACCGTGTATAAGTCCCCCTCACCATGTATAAGCCCCTGCTCACCGTGGATAAGTCCCCAACACCGTGTATAAGTCCTCCTCAATATGTAAAAGTCCCCCTCACTATGTGAAAGTCCTCCTCACTATGTGTAAGTCCCCCTCACTGTGCGTAAGTCCCTCACACGGTGTGTAAGTCCCCCTCACTGTAAGTTCCCCTAACCATGTGTAAGTCCCCCTCACTGTGTGTAAGTCCCCCTCACTGTGTGTAAGTCCCCCTCACTATGTGTAAGTCCCCTCTCACTGTGTGCAAGTCCCCATTAGGTTTGCAAGTCCCCCTCACCGTGTATAAGTCCCCAACACCGTGTATAAGTCCTCCTCACGTTGTAAAAGTCCACCTCACTATGTTAAAGTCCGCCTCACTCTGTGTAAGTCCCCCTCACCGTGTATAAGTCCCCCTCACCGTGCATAAGTCCCACTCACCGTGTATAAGTCCCCTTCACCGTGTATAAGTCCCCCTCACCGAGTATAAGTCCCCCTCAACGTGTATAAGTCCCCCTCAACGTGTATAAGTCCCCCTCACCGTGTATAAGTCCCCTTCACCGTGTATAAGTCCCCCTCAACGTGTATAAGTCCCCCTCAACGTGTATAAGTCCCCCTCACCGGGTATAAGTCCCCTTCACCGTGTATAAGTCCCCCTCAACGTGTATAAGTCCCCCTCAACGTGTATAAGTCTCCCTCACCGTGTATAAGTCCCCCTCACCGTGTATAAGTCCCCCTCAACGTGTATAAGTCCCCCTCAACGTGTATAAGTCCCCCTCAACGTGTATAAATCCCCCTCAACGTGTATAAGTCCCCCTCACCGTGTATAAGTCCCCATCACAGTGTATAAGTCCCCCTCACCGTGTATAAGTCCCCCTCAACGTGTATAAGTCCCCCTCAACGTGTATAAGTCCCCCTCAACGTGTATAAATCCCCCTCAACGTGTATAAGTGCCCCTCACCGTGTATAAGTCCCCTTCACCGTGTATAAGTCCCCCTCAACGTGTATAAGTCCCCCTCAACGTGTATAAGTCCCCCTCCCCGTGTATAAGTCCCCCTCACCGTGTATAAGTCCCCTTCACCGTGTATAAGTCCCCCTCACCGTGTATAAGTCCCCCTCAACGTGTATAAGTCCCCCTCAACGTGTATAAGTCCCCCTCCCCGTGTATAAGTCCCCCTCACCGTGTATAAGTCCCCCTCAACGTGTATAAGTCCCCCTCAACGTGTATAAGTCCCCCTCACCGTGTATAAGTCCCCCCTCACCGTGTATAAGTCTCCCTCAACGTGTATAAGTCCCCCTCAACGTGTATAAGTCCCCCTCACCGTGTATAAGTCCCCCTCACCGTGTATAAGTCCCCCTCAACGTGTATAAGTCCCCCTCAACGTGTATAAGTCCCCCTCACCGTGTATAAGTCCCCCTCACAGTGTATAAGTCCCCCTCAACGTGTATAAATCCCCCTCAACGTGTATAAGTCCCCCTCACCGTGTATAAGTCCCCCTCACCGTGTATAAGTCCCCCTCAACGTGTATAAGTCCCCCTCAACGTGTATAAGTCCCCCTCAACGTGTATAAGTCCTCCTCACCGTGTATAAGTCCCCCTCACCGTGTATAAGTCCCCCTCACCGTGTATAAGTCCCCCTCAACGTGTATAAGTCCCCCTCAACGTGTATAAGTCCCCCTCAACGTGTATAAGTCCCCCTCAACGTGTATAAGTCCCCCTCACCGTGTATAAGTCCCCCTCACCGTGTATAAGTCCCCCTCACCGGGTATAAGTCCCCCTTAACGTGTAACGTGTATATAGTCCCCCTCAACGTGTATAAGTCCCCCTCACCGTGTATAAGTCCCCCTCAACGTGTATAAGTCCCCCTCACAGTGTATAAGTCCCCCTCAACGTGTATAAGTCCCCCTCACCGTGTATAAGTCCCCCTCACCGTGTATAAGTCCCCCTCACCGTGTATAAGTCCCCCTTAACGTGTATAAGTCCCCCTCACCGTGTATAAGTCCCCCTCACCGTGTATAAGTCCCCCTCACCGTGTATAAGTCCCCCTCACCGTGTATAAGTCCCCCTCACCGTGTATAAGTCCCCCCTCACCGTGTATAAGTCCCCCTCACCGTGTATAAGTCCCCCTCACCGTGTATAAGTCCCCCTCACCGTGTATAAGTCCCCCTCACCGTGTATAAGTCCCCCTCACCGTGTATAAGTCCCCCTCACCGTGTATAAGTCCCCCTCACCGTGTATAAGTCCCCCTCACCGTGTATAAGTCCCCCTCACCGTGTATAAGTCCCCCTCACCGTGTATAAGTCCCCCTCACCGTGTATAAGTCCCCCTCACCGTGTATAAGTCCCCCCTCACCGTGTATAAGTCTCCCTCAACGTGTATAAGTCCCCCTCAACGTGTATAAGTCCCCCTCACCGTGTATAAGTCCCCCTCACCGTGTATAAGTCCCCCTCAACGTGTATAAGTCCCCCTCAACGTGTATAAGTCCCCCTCACCGTGTATAAGTCCCCCTCACCGTGTATAAGTCCCCCTCAACGTGTATAAATCCCCCTCAACGTGTATAAGTCCCCCTCACCGTGTATAAGTCCCCCTCACCGTGTATAAGTCCCCCTCAACGTGTATAAGTCCCCCTCAACGTGTATAAGTCCCCCTCAACGTGTATAAGTCCTCCTCACCGTGTATAAGTCCCCCTCACCGTGTATCAGTCCCCCACCCCGTGTATAAGTCCCCCTCAACGTGTATAAGTCCCCCTCAACGTGTATAAGTCCTCCTCACCGTGTATAAGTCCCCCTCAACGTGTATAAGTCCCCCTCACCGTGTATAAGTCCTCCTCACCGTGTATAAGTCCCCCTCACCGGGTATAAGTCCCCCTTAACGTGTATAAGTCCCCCTCAACGGGTATAAGTCCCCCTCACCGTGTATAAGTCCCCCTCAACGTGTATAAGTCCCCCTCACAGTGTATAAGTCCCCCTCAACGTGTATAAGTCCCCCTCACCGTGTATAAGTCCCCCTCACCGTGTATAAGTCCCCCTCACCGTGTATAAGTCCCCCTTAACGTGTATAAGTCCCCCTCACCGTGTATAAGTCCCCCTCACCGTGTATAAGTCCCCCTCACCGTGTATAAGTCCCCCTCACCGTGTATAAGTCCCCCTCACCGTGTATAAGTCTCCCTCACCGTGTATAAGTCCCCCTCACCGTGTATAAGTCCCCCTCAACGTGTATAAGTCCCCCTCACCGTGTATAAGTCCCCCTTAACGTGTATAAGTCCCCCTCACCGGGTATAAGTCCCCCTCACCGTGTATAAGTCCCCCTCACCGTGTATAAGTCCCCCTCACCGTGTATAAGTCCCCCTCACCGTGTATAAGTCCCCCTCACCGTGTATAAGTCCCCCTCACCGTGTATAAGTCCCCCTCTCCTCCTCACAATATTTCACACACTTTACTCTCCACTTTAATTTTATTTCCTTTCATATTTTACTCCCGCCTCACGGTAATCTTTGGAAATTTTTCCATAAGTCGAAACTTAAGGAAAATACTTGAACAATATTTATATATATATATATATATATATATATATATATATATATATATATATATATATATATATATATATATATATATATATATATATATATATATATATGTATATTGCTAACCATTATATTTTAAGAAGATATGGCATTGTTCTTTTAATGAGAGTGCAGCACAGTGCTTGTAACACTGAGAGTGCAGCACAGTGCTTGTAACACTGAGAGTGCAGCACAGTGCTTGTAACACTGAGAGTGCAGTACAGTGCTTGTAACACTGAGAGTGCAGCACAGTGCTTGTAACACTGAGAGTGCAGTACAGTGCTTGTAACACTGAGAGTGCAGCACAGTGCTTGTAACACTGAGAGTGCAGCACAGTGCTTGTAACACTGAGAGTGCTGCACAGTGCTTGTAACACTGAGAGTGCAGCACAGTGCTTGTAACACTGAGAGTGCAGCACAGTGCTTGTAACACTGAGAGTGCAGTACAGTGCTTGTAACACTGAGAGTGCAGTACAGTGCTTGTAACACTGAGAGTGCAGTACAGTGCTTGTAACACTGAGAGTGCAGCACAGTGCTTGTAACACTGAGAGTGCAGTACAGTGCTTGTAACACTGAGAGTGCAGCACAGTGCTTGTAACACTGAGAGTGCAGTACAGTGCTTGTAACACTGAGAGTGCAGTACAGTGCTTGTAACACTGAGAGTGCAGTACAGTGCTTGTAACACTGAGAGTGCAGTACAGTGCTTGTAACACTGAGAGTGCAGCACAGTGCTTGTAACACTGAGAGTGCAGCACAGTGCTTGTAACACTGAGAGTGCAGCACAGTGCTTGTAACACTGAGAGTGCAGTACAGTGCTTGTAACACTGAGAGTGCAGCACAGTGCTTGTAACACTGAGAGTGCAGCACAGTGCTTGTAACACTGAGAGTGCAGTACAGTGCTTGTAACACTGAGAGTGCAGCACAGTGCTTGTAACACTGAGAGTGCAGTACAGTGCTTGTAACACTGAGAGTGCAGTACAGTGCTTGTAACACTGAGAGTGCAGTACAGTGCTTGTAACACTGAGAGTGCAGCACAGTGCTTGTAACACTGAGAGTGCAGTACAGTGCTTGTAACACTGAGAGTGCAGCACAGTGCTTGTAACACTGAGAGTGCAGTACAGTGCTTGTAACACTGAGAGTGCAGTACAGTGCTTGTAACACTGAGAGTGCAGTACAGTGCTTGTAACACTGAGAGTGCAGTACAGTGCTTGTAACACTGAGAGTGCAGCACAGTGCTTGTAACACTGAGAGTGCAGTGCTTGTACAGTGCTTGTAACACTGAGAGTGCAGTACAGTGCTTGTAACACTGAGAGTGCAGCACAGTGCTTGTAACACTGAGAGTGCAGCACAGTGCTTGTAACACTGAGAGTGCAGCACAGTGCTTGTAACACTGAGAGTGCAGTACAGTGCTTGTAACACTGAGAGTGCAGCACAGTGCTTGTAACACTGAGAGTGCAGTACAGTGCTTGTAACACTGAGAGTGCAGCACAGTGCTTGTAACACTGAGAGTGCAGTACAGTGCTTGTAACACTGAGAGTGCAGCACAGTGCTTGTAACACTGAGAGTGCAGTACAGTGCTTGTAACACTGAGAGTGCAGCACAGTGCTTGTAACACTGAGAGTGCAGCACAGTGCTTGTAACACTGAGAGTGCAGCACAGTGCTTGTAACACTGAGAGTGCAGTACAGTGCTTGTAACACTGAGAGTGCAGCACAGTGCTTGTAACACTGAGAGTGCAGCACAGTGCTTGTAACACTGAGAGTGCAGTACAGTGCTTGTAACACTGAGAGTGCAGTACAGTGCTTGTAACACTGAGAGTGCAGTACAGTGCTTGTAACACTGAGAGTGCAGTACAGTGCTTGTAACACTGAGAGTGCAGCACAGTGCTTGTAACACTGAGAGTGCAGTACAGTGCTTGTAACACTGAGAGTGCAGCACAGTGCTTGTAACACTGAGAGTGCAGCACAGTGCTTGTAACACTGAGAGTGCAGCACTGTGCTTGTAACACTGAGAGTGCAGTACAGTGCTTGTAACACTGAGAGTGCAGCACAGTGCTTGTAACACTGAGAGTGCAGCACAGTGCTTGTAACACTGAGAGTGCAGCACAGTGCTTGTAACACTGAGAGTGCAGCACAGTGCTTGTAACACTGAGAGTGCAGCACAGTGCTTGTAACACTGAGAGTGCAGTACAGTGCTTGTAACACTGAGAGTGCAGCACAGTGCTTGTAACACTGAGAGTGCAGTACAGTGCTTGTAACACTGAGAGTGCAGTACAGTGCTTTTAACACTGAGAGTGCAGTACAGTGCTTGTAACACTGAGAGTGCAGTACAGTGCTTGTAACACTGAGAGTGCAGCACAGTGCTTGTAACACTGAGAGTGCAGTACAGTGTTTGTAACACTGAGATTGCTGCACAGTGCTTGTAACACTGAGAGTGCAGTACAGTGCTTGTAACACTGAGAGTGCAGCACAGTGCTTGTAACACTGAGAGTGCAGTACAGTGCTTGTAACACTGAGAGTGCAGTACAGTGCTTGTAACACTGAGAGTGCAGCACAGTGCTTGTAACACTGAGAGTGCAGTACAGTGCTTGTAACACTGAGAGTGCAGCACAGTGCTTGTAACACTGAGAGTGCAGTACAGTGCTTGTAACACTGAGAGTGCAGTACAGTGCTTGTAACACTGAGAGTGCAGTACAGTGCTTGTAACACTGAGAGTGCAGTACAGTGCTTGTAACACTGAGAGTGCAGCACAGTGCTTGTAACACTGAGAGTGCAGTACAGTGTTTGTAACACTGAGAGTGCAGTACAGTGCTTGTAACACTGAGAGTGCAGCACAGTGCTTGTAACACTGAGAGTGCAGTACAGTGCTTATAACACTGAGAGTGCATCACAGTGCTTGTAACACTGAGAGTGCAGTACAGTGCTTGTAACACTGAGAGTGCAGTACAGTGCTTGTAACACTGAGAGTGCAGCACAGTGCTTGTAACACTGAGAGTGCAGTACAGTGCTTGTAACACTGAGAGTGCAGTACAGTGCTTGTAACACTGAGAGTGCAGTACAGTGCTTGTAACACTGAGAGTGCAGTACAGTGCTTGTAACACTGAGAGTGCAGCACAGTGCTTGTAACACTGAGAGTGCAGTACAGTGTTTGTAACACTGAGAGTGCAGTACAGTGCTTGTAACACTGAGAGTGCAGCACAGTGCTTGTAACACTGAGAGTGCAGTACAGTGCTTATAACACTGAGAGTGCATCACAGTACTTGTAACACTGAGAGTGCAGTACAGTGCTTGTAACACTGAGAGTGCAGTACAGTGCTTGTAACACTGAGAGTGCAGTACAGTGCTTGTAACACTGAGAGTGCAGTACAGTGCTTGTAACACAGAGTGCAGCACAGTGCTTGTAACACTGAGAGTGCAGTACAGTGCTTGTAACACTGAGAGTGCAGCACAGTGCTTGTAACACTGAGAGTGCAGCACAGTGCTTGTAACACTGAGAGTGCAGTACAGTGCTTGTAACACTGAGAGTGCAGCACAGTGCTTGTAACACCGATAAATATAGGGAAGTGAATACTTCCAAGGAATACTAGGTCTTGATCTATATATAGAAGAGAAACATTGATTTCTACAGCTGGAGGAACGTCAAGAATGTGAGGAGAAAGTTAGTGACCGTGGCAGACCGTGGGAGACCGTGGAAGACCGTGGGATACCGTGAGACACTGTGCGAAACCGTGAGAGACCGGTTGCAAAGGTTGGTGATCAGTGAGGTTACTGTTTAGTGGTCAGAGAAGCGGTGGTCTGATGGCTTACTGACTGGCAGAGGGCGAAACGTGCATAAATAGACTCACTGATGGCAGGGTACACCCATTGCAGCCTGATTCTCTCTGCTACCAGTCTCTCTCTCTCTCTCTCTCTCTCTCTCTCTCTCTCTCTCTCTCTCTCTCTCTTAATATGTCCAGTTTTACGACTGCATCACAACGGGTTTGAATCCTGTCAGTGTTTAATGTATTGATTGCCAGTTGTGGGGAACACATGGACGATGTGTAACGGTTGTTATGTGTCCAGAAGGTGAGGCACCGGGAGACGCTCAGCTAGGTCTCCAGGTCTCCAAGTGCTCGGAAACGAAATCTTCATGTCTCCAAGTGCTCGGAAACCAGATCTTCAGGTCTCCAGGTACTCGGAAACCAGATCTCCAGATCACCAAGCACTCGGAAAACAGGTCTTCAGGTCTTCAAATGCTCGGAAACCAGGTCTCCAGATCACCAAGTACTCGGTAACCAGGTCTTCAGGTCTCCAAGTGCTCGGAAACCAGGTCTCCAGATCACCAAGTACTCGGAAACTAGGTCTTCAGGTCTCCAAGTGCTCGGAAACCAGATCTTCATGTCTCCAAGTGCTCTCACACCAGGTCTTCAGGTCTCCAATTACTCGAAAACCAGATCTTTCGATCTCCAAGTGCTCAGAAACCAAGTCTTCAGGTCTCCAAGTGTTTAAAAATCAGGTCTTCAGTTCTCCAAGTGTTTTGAAACCAGGACTTCAGGTCTCAAAGTGATCGGAAACCAAAATTTCAGATCTCCAAGTGTTTGGGAACTAGGTTTTCGGTCTCCTAGTGTCTAGAAACCACGTCTTCACGTCTCCAAGTGCTCTGAAACAAGTCTTCGCGTCTCCCTGTGCTCCGAGACCAGGTCTTCAGGTCTCCAAGTGTTTACAAATCAGATCTTCAGGTCTCCAAGTGTTGACAAATCAGATCATCAGGTCTCCAAGTGTTTACAAATCAGATCTTCAGGTCTGCAAGTGTTTACAAATCAGATTTTCAGGTCTCCAAATGTTTAGAAAACAGGTCTTCAAGTCTCCAAGTGCTCTAAAACCAGGTGTCCAAGTGCTCTAAAACCAGGTGTCCAAGTGCTCTAAAATAAGTTATTTTGAACCTTAAGGCTAAACTAGAAGGTTCTGCAGTGACCAGCAGGCTGAGATCAGCAAGCTGAGACCAGCAGACTGAGACCATCAGGGCCGTGATCTCAACGTACACAGTGGGCGCCTGGCAGGTCAGGGACCCTCTGGCAGATCCAGCGAACAGAGAGACCATCGATTTTGTATAAGCTCTGTATTGAGACTGGGTGCTGATGTTTCTCCTACTGCAGTCTTTGTGGCCATGACACTTGCTTAATGGACAAGAGTTTAGTAGACGAAGACTAAAGAAAGGAGCAATGCTGTGGCTGGAACAATACTGTGGCTGGAACAACACTGTGGCTGGAGCAATACTGTGGCTGGAACAACACTGTGGCTGGAACAATACTGTGGCTGGAACAATACTGTGGCTGGAACAATACTGTGGCTGGAACAATGCCGTGGCTGGATGAATACAGTGACTGGAACAACGCAGTGTGTACTCATTTATTTGTACTCACATATTTGTGGTTCCAGGGGCCGATTCATAACTCATGGCCCCGCCTCTGCACTGATCGCTACTAGGTCCTCTCCCTCCCTGCTCCATGAGCTTTATCAAACCTCATCTTAAAACTATGTATGGTTCCCGCCTCCACTGCGTCACTTTCCAGACTATTAGACTTCCTGACTACTCTATGACTGAAGAAATACTTCCTAACATCTCTTTGACTCATCTGAGTCTTCAACTTCCAACTGTGACCCCTTGTTTGTGTGTGTGTGTGTGTTTGTGTGTGTGTGTGTGTGTGTGTGTGTGTGTGTGTGTGTGTGTCATCACTCTTACACTGTCTGGTTGCTCCCACACTTTAAAATACAAGGTCATTGTTTGGTGCCAAACGCTTTATATAACTGATGAATTCGCCTCAGGGCCGCTGAAGACAGTGCAGCACGTCAGTACAGCACGTCAGTTCAATATGTCAGTCAGTCTGCCAGCTCGTAAAGGAAAGCTTTGATGTTTGCTGGCCAGCAAGCTCTACCTGCATATTAAATTTCCTTGAGTTCAAGACTTGCTGAGTGTGGCACAGCTGTGTGGTGCCAACAGCAGCTGTGAACACACCTCAGCAGGAGCAGCAATTATAAACACATCTCAGCAGCAGCAACAGCATCTGTTATATACACATCTCATATCCACATCTAAGGGTAAATCTGAATATCATTGTTACTGTACATAATTTGTTACACTGTCTAAATTGTTATTCAATCCCCAGTGACATGAAATCTGAATCAGCTTGTAATCTATATTACATGCAATTAAACCTTCCTGTAATCCCGAATGTATATGTAACGTAGACCTACCTTTAATTTAACTCTACTAGTACTGGCAATATGCTAACCTGAATGTGGAGCCACTGGCCACAGCTGTGGCTACTGGACTTGATTTGTTTATTAAATGGGAATATGTGAGAATAAAATAAATCTCGAAAAATATCACAGGTATGTCATGGGAGTTTTTTGGAGGGTTTTATGTTGCTTGAGAAAATAATGTTGAAGGTAGTATTTAGAAGCAACAATATTTTTTTTTATTTATCTGTAACGAGACTGTTGTTATTTATTTATTGTTAGCTGATGTGATCGTTGAAGGAGAGAGAGAGAGAGAGAGAGAGAGAGAGAGAGAGAGAGAGAGAGAGAGAGAGAGAGAGAGAGAGAGAGAAAGAGAGAGAGACAGACAGACAGACAGACAGACAGACAGACAGACAGACAGACAGACAGACAGACAGACAGACAGACAGAGACAGAGACAGAGAGGAGAGAGAGAGAGAGAAAGAAAGAAAGAAAGAAACAGACAGATTGACAGAGAGAGTAAAGGTGTGTCAGCCAGGCCACTCAGTTCCTCGCATCAACACCAGACTAGTGGCGTGGGGGCCATTAAGAAGAAATTACCAAAAAATAGGGAGACCCATCACGTCACTTCTCAAAAATTTGATCCCCATCATTAATGTTACTATATCATAATTATGTTTCTTACGTGGCAGTTCCATCAGAGTTGGTCACTCAGAGATGGAGCTGCGAAGCACTCAGATGCACCTCACTGATGGATGATGACTGGCGGTATATATATATATATATATATATATATATATATATATATATATATATATATATATATATATATATATATATATATATATATATATATATATATATATATATATATATATATATATATATATATATATATATATATATATATATCCATCCTTGACTATTGCTCAGTTACTTCATTCACTGCTCTTTCACGATAGAAATGTCGCTTCATTCACTGAAATATTGCATTCGTGCAAGATAAAATGTTGTTCCCTTTCCTCTGGTTGCAAGATTATTATTATTATTATTATTATTATTATTATTATTATTATTATTATTATTATTATTATTATTATTATTATTATTATTATTATTATTACTATTATTATCAATATTATTACTATTATGCACAGAAAATGAAAAAAAATGGAAAAGGCCACAAGAACATAACTGTTATATCAGTGGGGAAGTCAGTGATACGAGGGTTATACAACTCTTGGGGAATCATAACTCCTTGGATCAAGAGCCTTACACCAGCAGCACGGCATCACATTATATTCACTAAGGTAAAGTATACTTTAATCTCCAAACGTAAACAGAACAAGGATAGCGGTTTACTTTCAACGTATATACGTTATATAATTTGAGAGATGTATACAGAGTATATACATATTTCATTGTATAAACAATGTGTATATACGCACACACCTCTGTACACAGCAAGTGTCACCTCCCAGTGGACATAACATTGAAATTCAAGGACATAGTACTGGTCCTTCAACTGACAAAGTAGGTGAGTGTATCCTCCAGTACAGCTTCTACATAGTGTATATACATCGGTTAAAAGGTGTTTATATAACGAGGTAAACTACCACAGTGTGCATTATGCTGTATACTGAAGCCTTCGATGTATATTCCTTGGTGGGACTGATGTATTCCTCCCACCTCGTCATCTTACAGGTAGTATGACTCTCCTTTAGATAAAGTCAAGTAGTACACAGTCTCTGAAGATTCTGAGTATATTGCAAGTTCTTGAGTAGACTCATGTGTCATGGTTCAATTTCCCTCAGAAATGCTTGAAAAGCTTTAAAAGAAGAGAAAATATTGAGAAAATTTATAGTTTCAATATGTGATCAGTTAGGCTATAGGTAATAGTGGTCCAGACTGCGATCACTTAGGCTATAGGTAATAGCCAATGAGGAGAGGAAATGATCCATCATGAGCGGTATTAATATTGAGCCTGAGTGAGCCCCACCGTCCATCATGCTGCCAGATCCTTGAGCACAGGGCTCACACCCTATCATTACTACACTCTACTTACCACACACGAGAGTACAATCTTTTCTCTTTGCCGTACTTCGCATAAGTGGACTTCTTTTCAACATTATTGCTTTATTGACACAATAGAATTTACTGGATAAGCATTTCTGTCTTGTCTCAGTTGCTTTTATAGGCCAGGTCTTATTTAGGTACTCTATCGTCCCCTTCCCTCCAGCTGGGGGCAACATCGTGTGCTGCTGGCAGGTAACAGCTGGGGTGCAACATGATCGTGGCAACATATAGCAGGGAATGTTGTTGTTATGTGTGAGCTGATGGTCGCAGAGGTCGGTCAGAAGACCAAGAGTGACCTGGTAGTTATTAGGTCTCAAGACCAGGGGTAACCTGAAGGTGGACAGGTCGCGATCAGGCCGAGACCAGGGGTGACCCCGGTACTGGTCTGGTCAATACGCATCTCCCACTAAGCAGTGGATAGGTTGAGAGACTGACCACCTCGTAGGTGGGTCCCTCAACCGAATACCTCAAATACACCTACTGTCTACAGTGTTACATTCGTCTGTATTAGACTGCTGTGAACGGGAAAAGGCACGGGCAATAAAGATACCCAAGCATTGCGCATGTGTCTTATTTATCGACGTCAGCGTTCCCGTTCAATGGCTCGCATGAGCACCTCGTTAATCGAATCAAACGAGGTAAATAACAAATCAAAACCTTAAGAAAAACACACACACACACACACACACACACACACACACACACACACACACACACACACACACACATACACACACATACACAAAAGAACTGGCAATTTAGCCATCACTGTGAACAATTACCGATGAGAGCGTCGCCCCTGATGGCTGTCGAGCCATTAAGAACGTCTAACACGCAGAGTGGCGTACAATCACGCTCATACGCCGCTAATTGTTACCTAACTTTTACTCCAGTTAGTTGACTCGTCTGAGAAACTCTCTCAGCTCGGGTGTTGCTCCTGTCATTAAACCTCTAATGACTTTTTAAGGGTTTCATTAAGGCTTCATTGTGACAGTGTTTGGTTAGTTGTAATTTTAACATCACAAGACATTTCAAGAATTTTTTTTTATATCCATGTTTATGGGAAAGCATCAAACACGCAAGGGCTATACAGCGCCCGAGGAATGAGAGGAATTGGCTCTTCATTAGTTAACGTATTTGTTAGAACTCTTGGCTCTCTATATGTGGTAGAACTCTTAACTCTATTTAGGTTAATATATGTGTAGAACTCTCGATTGTGTGTTAGTTAATACTGTAAGATCCTCACTCACCAAAACAGTTAAACTCACAAATTTGTTGAGCATAGAGAGTGGGAAAGGTCACTTTGGGAATTACTCAGGGCAAAACATCGCAGCTTAAGTGGAGAATCCAGATTTGCACTTGTAAACTGTGTCTGACACACTTGTTGCTGTCGTGAGTGCCTCGGTGTGTGTGTGTCTCTCTCTGCTTGGGAAGAACGATATTTACAATGCTTAATTTATGCCTTAAGAATTACGTCGGCGCCAACAATTGTACTTTATATTATAGATATATTTTCAGTATTCAGAATGCTTCCGTGGCTGGTGGCAGTATATTGACCATTTCTGGATGCGCTGGAATTGTATCGTGTGTGTTGCAGACCTGATTATAGTCTGGGTTAACTTAGGATAACTCGTTTGCCAAATGTTCTCTGGTCGTGTGACTGGTGTGGAAGTGAGTGTAACTGTCTTCCAGACAAGTGATCTTACCAGCTGGCAACGTAGTAATCTTACCAACGCATACTTGTGGCCCTTTAAGGACACATATCCTTTAGTCTGGTGATTACACCTGCCATTACAGGTGTTATCACCAGCAGAACCTGACAGGTAAACACAAGAGTCCTGCCTCCACTGGGTTGCTCACCTGTGAGGGGTGTGTGTGTGGAGCAATTTACCTGCTCAGGTAGTCAATGTCCTGGTTACCTCAGGTTTGACGACCACATTACTTATACATGCGTGCGCGTTGGCATCTTTCGACAAGAAGGATTACCTATGCCGGTCCCTGATTTCTCAAGCAATTACTGTCCCAACCATGACTGCGACCTGGTTAACCATGATAATCTCCAACGTTAGCATGATATGGGATTTCACAACCATAATGGCATTTTTTACACCATGATTAGCGACTATTTTAACTACGACAATGTCTTTCTTAACCATGAAAGTGATTCTTCTAAGCATGTGTCATTTTCATAGCTATTACAGTGACTTTTTAAAGAATGGTAGTGACTTTTCTAAGCACGATGGAGACTCTCTTAACAAGAATAGCTTCAAGAGGAGGGGCCAGGAGCTGAGATTGACCCATGCGACCACATAGAGGTGAACATAAATAACTACACACACACACACACACACACACACACACACACACAGGCTGTTAAAAGAACCGACTACCGCCAAAATTTACAGGGGACAAAAATGAATATTAAGCAAGAGAGGGGATAACAAGGTCTATAAACAAGTGGAATACGTCCGGCGGCCTCAGACCCACACAATAGAAAACCATAACACTACAAAACACTGAATATCTTACAATAAAACTGTTTTTCGAAATACCACACGCTATTTTCCATCCTAAACTTTTGCAAACACCCTACACAAGCTCCCCCAGGGGTAGAGATATCAGTAATCAACATTGCATATGCGCATTTGGCTCCGCCTTGTTTTTTTACCGCTGAGTGTGGGCGTTAGTGCGATATATCTGCTTGTAAATAGAGTGTGGGAGTGGAGGCTAGCACGGGGAGTGTTGGGAAGGTATCCTCACTGAGGAGGATGGCTTAGGAAGGATAGACTTCAAGATCCTCTTAAGAGTGGGATCCTGTGACGCTGGAGACAGTGAAGGTGGAGGATTAGAAAGAGAGAGAGAGAGAGGGGGGAGGGGAGAGGGGAGAGCAAGGGGGTGGATTAGAGATATTACAGGATGGCAGAAGAGGAGAAAGCTGGAGAAACTTCAAGAAGAAGAACAAGGGAGAGAAGGATAAGTACGTAAAGAGAGTGGGAGGCGACACACGGGGCTTTCAAGCCACCAACTGAATTGCCAAAGAAATCAAAGTTTACAAACTTTATGTGGCATTGTAACTACTTGTGCGTGTGTGTGTGTGTGTGTGTGTGTGTGTGTGTGTGTGTGTGTGTGTGTGTGTGTGTGTGTGTGTGTGTGTCTGTCTGTCTGTCTGTCTGTATCTGTGTCCCAATAACGGGATTAAAATTTAAAAAAAGTCACCGAGAGACACAAGGTACAAGGCACTTTAGAGGTACAAAGTACTAGGTACATAATACATTGTACTAGGTACATAATACATTGTACTAGGTACAAGGTACTAGGTACATAATACCTTGTACTAGGAACAAGGTACTAGATACATAATACCTTGTACTAGGTATAAGATACATAATACCTTGTACTAGGAACAAGGTACTAGATACATAATACCTTGTACTAGGTATAAGATACATAATACCTTGTACTAGGAACAAGGTACTAGATACATAATACCTTGTACTAGGTATAAGATACATAATACCTTGTACTAGGTACCAGGTACTAGGTACATAATACCTTGTACTAGGAACAAGGTACTAGATACATAATACCTTGTACTAGGTATAAGATACATAATACCTTGTACTAGGTACCAGGTACTAGGTACATAATACCTTGTACTAGGTACAAGGACCAAAGTTACCACTATCACAGATGCGGATGTCTCTTGGCTACTACGAGGTACCAGGTATTATGTAACACCTGTAGAACAGATGTCATTACATTACTGGTACACACAATACTGGGAAGAACACGTTTCGCCCACCAGTGACTTTCCAGTCCAACACAGCGGACAGAAATAAAGTCACAGGTGGGCGGAAGACCTCATTAATAAAGACACCCAGGTGTTGCACATGTGTCTCACTCATCAACAGGTGTACAGGTGTTCTCCCACAGTAATTACACAAAAAAGTCTTACCTCAACTTCACTTAAAACAAATATTTTCGTACCATCCGAATGTTAACGGAGTTAACAACTACGGTACATATATTATAAACAAGACTCGTTGAGTTTTATAGCATAAAAATATACGTATATAAATTGTTTAATAGACGGTATTTCATATGACAAACTCCCTAACGATGTCAAATTTCCGAAAATCATCGCTATTGTTGTATATTTTATTCTTTCCAAAGAAATGTGTTACAGTGTTATCGTTAAAATTTGATAATCGCTACGGATCCACAGGATCCAGAAAAAATCTCCCAATTACCTAAATCTTAAAACTTCAAAACTAGACGTCCAAAGTTCATACATTATTAATACTATATCTTAATATAAATACCTGCCCAAAACAATACTGTCTTACACCCAGTTGTAACATTCTCATACTTGTAGATGAATGGTTCAGAGAACCGACATGTTGATAAATTAGACACATGTGCAACTCTTGGGTATCTTTATTGAGGAAACGTTTCGCCACACAGTGACTTCATCAGTCCATTCATGGACTGATGAAGCCACTGTGTGGCGAAACGTTTCCTCAATAAAGATACCCAAGAGTTGCAAATGTGTCTAAATCATTCTCATACTATAGACTACTTTCAACAACTCACGATGTTATATTCCCATAATGTAATTTCAATATTTATTATTGAAACTAATGTAATAAGAATAAAATTAATGTCTACTATAAACAAAAAAAATATGTGCAACTTAAAGAAACTATGATCAATTCCTTTAGTATTAAGTAGTCAGTAAGCCATTACATTAACTCTGGCAATAAAGCCTAGGCATGATAGTGGCTCTTTGCACTGGAACTAATTAATATAATTTTATAATCTCAATGTAATCTTGCAAAGAAAGAAAATTGGTTTGTTTGACTTATGTAGAGTGTAACACAGAAGAATCTTGTTGACCAGACGACTGTTTAAACAGCTGTTCTATGTATATACGGAATGTTTATGACAAGGTTAATACACGTCTTATTTTCAAAATATATAACCTGAGTATATGATTGTTCGGTTAATTGGGTTTAAATAGTGTATCGACTACACGAAGGTCATTAAGGCTGCAAGTGGCCTGGTCAACACCAGTCATGTATACTTTATACCCTAAGATAATCGTACAAATAATCTGCCAGGGTATGTATACCCTGAGAGACATACATTCAACCAATGATAGTGTTGTTTAAAATATATAATGGCACCATAGCAAGAAACCATTTCGTATATTTTCTAATTTATTACTACACGGTTTAATAATAGTATTTCTGCGGTCACGTGCTGATAATGGAAAAAGAAACCTATCGAAATGCGCAGACAGTTTGTCGTTGTAAAAAATAAAATACACTCAACTGTGGTATGGAGGCCGAAAGCAAAACAAAAAATGTATACATATACATATTAATTAGGATGATAGTTAAACTGTTATCAAAAAGCAATTACTTTTTTTTAATTGCAAATCGGTCATTAACCCCTGAACTAACCAGAATATAAAACACTTAATTGCTTTAATTACTTGACCGTGTCATAGTAATTTCCGCGGTGTGTGATTCACCATATGACTGAACCCAAACTTGCGCCTCTGTACCACCACCACACCTCAAACAAATATATATATACTATATGTGCATATATATATATATATATATATATATATATATATATATATATATATATATATATATATATATATATATATATATATATTTTTTATATTATCACACCGGCCGATTCCCACCAAGGCAGGGTGGCCCGAAAAAGAAAAACTTTCACCATCATTCACTCCATCACTGTCTTGCCAGAAGGGTGCTTTACACTACAGTTTTTAAACTGCAACATTAACACCCCTCCTTCAGAGTGCAGGCACTGTACTTCCCATCTCCAGGACTCAAGTCCGGCCTGCCGGTTTCCCTGAATCCCTTCATAAATGTTACTTTGCTCACACTCCAACAGCACGTCAAGTATTAAAAACCATTTGTCTCCATTCACTCCTATCAAACACGCTCACGCATGCCTGCTGGAAGTCCAAGCCCCTCGCACACAAAACCTCCTTTACCCCCTCCCTCCAACCCTTCCTAGGCCGACCCCTACCCCGCCTTCCTTCCACTACAGACTGATACACTCTTGAAGTCATTCTGTTTCGCTCCATTCTCTCTACATGTCCGAACCACCTCAACAACCCTTCCTCAGCCCTCTGGACAACAGTTTTGGTAATCCCGCACCTCCTCCTAACTTCCAAACTACGAATTCTCTGCATTATATTCACACCACACATTGCCCTCAGACATGACATCTCCACTGCCTCCAGCCTTCTCCTCGCTGCAACATTCATCACCCACGCTTCACACCCATATAAGAGCGTTGGTAAAACTATACTCTCATACATTCCCCTCTTTGCCTCCAAGGACAAAGTTCTTTGTCTCCACAGACTCCTAAGTGCACCACTCACTCTTTTTCCCTCATCAATTCTATGATTCACCTCATCTTTCATAGACCCATCCGCTGACACGTCCACTCCCAAATATCTGAATACGTTCACCTCCTCCATACTCTCTCCCTCCAATCTGATATTCAATCTTTCATCACCTAATCTTTTTGTTATCCTCATAACCTTACTCTTTCCTGTATTCACCTTTAATTTTCTTCTTTTGCACACCCTACCAAATTCATCCACCAATCTCTGCAACTTCTCTTCAGAATCTCCCAAGAGCACAGTGTCATCAGCAAAGAGCAGCTGTGACAACTCCCACTTTGTGTGTGATTCTTTATCTTTTAACTCCACGCCTCTTGCCAAGACCCTCGCATTTACTTCTCTTACAACCCCATCTATAAATATATTAAACAACCACGGTGACATCACACATCCTTGTCTAAGGCCTACTTTTACTGGGAAAAAATTTCCCTCTTTCCTACATACTCTAACTTGAGCCTCACTATCCTCGTAAAAACTCTTCACTGCTTTCAGTAACCTACCTCCTACACCATACACTTGCAACATCTGCCACATTGCCCCCCTATCCACCCTGTCATACGCCTTTTCCAAATCCATAAATGCCACAAAGACCTCTTTAGCCTTATCTAAATACTGTTCACTTATATGTTTCACTGTAAACACCTGGTCCACACACCCCCTACCTTTCCTAAAGCCTCCTTGTTCATCTGCTATCCTATTCTCCGTCTTACTCTTAATTCTTTCAATTATAACTCTACCATACACTTTACCAGGTACACTCAACAGACTTATCCCCCTATAATTTTTGCACTCTCTTTTATCCCCTTTGCCTTTATACAAAGGAACTATGCATGCTCTCTGCCAATCCCTAGGTACCTTACCCTCTTCCATACATTTATTAAATAATTGCACCAACCACTCCAAAACTACATCCCCACCTGCTTTTAACATTTCTATCTTTATCCCATCAATCCCGGCTGCCTTACCCCCTTTCATTTTACCTACTGCCTCACGAACTTCCCCCACACTCACAACTGACTCTTCCTCACTCCTACAAGATGTTATTCCTCCTTGCCCTATACACGAAATCACAGCTTCCCTATCTTCATCAACATTTAACAATTCCTCAAAATATTCCTTCCATCTTCCCAATACCTCTAACTCTCCATTTAATAACTCTCCTCTCCTATTTTTAACTGACAAATCCATTTGTTCTCTAGGCTTTCTTAACTTGTTAATCTCACTCCAAATCTTTTTCTTATTTTCAACAAAATTTGTTGATAACATCTCACCCACTCTCTCATTTGCTCTCTTTTTACATTGCTTCACCACTCTCTTAACTTCTCTCTTTTTCTCCATATACTCTTCCCTCCTTGCATCACTTCTACTTTGTAAAAACTTCTCATATGCTAACTTTTTCTCCCTTACTACTCTCTTTACATCATCATTCCACCAATCGCTCCTCTTCCCTCCTGCACCCACTTTCCTGTAACCACAAACTTCTGCTGAACACTCTAACACTACATTTTTAAACCTACCCCATACCTCTTCGACCCCATTGCCTATGCTCTCATTAGCCCATCTATCCTCCAATAGCTGTTTATATCTTACCCTAACTGCCTCCTCTTTTAGTTTATAAACCTTTACCTCTCTCTTCCCTGATGCTTCTATTCTCCTTGTATCCCATCTACCTTTTACTCTCAGTGTAGCTACAACTAGAAAGTGATCTGATATATCTGTGGCCCCTCTATAAACATGTACATCCTGAAGTCTACTCAACAGTCTTTTATCTACCAATACATAATCCAACAAACTACTGTCATTTCGCCCTACATCATATCGTGTATACTTATTTATCCTCTTTTTCTTAAAATATGTATTACCTATAACTAAACCCCTTTCTATACAAAGTTCAATCAAAGGGCTCCCATTATCATTTACACCTGGCACCCCAAACTTACCTACCACACCCTCTCTAAAAGTTTCTCCTACTTTAGCATTCAAGTCCCCTACCACAATTACTCTCTCACTTGGTTCAAAGGCTCCTATACATTCACTTAACATCTCCCAAAATCTCTCTCTCTCCTCTGCATTCCTCTCTTCTCCAGGTGCATACACGCTTATTATGACCCACTTCTCGCATCCAACCTTTACTTTAATCCACATAATTCTTGAATTTACACATTCATATTCTCTTTTCTCCTTCCATAACTGATCATTTAACATTACTGCTACCCCTTCCTTTGCTCTAACTCTCTCAGATACTCCAGATTTAATCCCATTTATTTCCCCCCACTGAAACTCTCCTACCCCCTTCAGCTTTGTTTCGCTTAGGGCCAGGACATCCAACTTCTTTTCATTCATAACATCAGCAATCATCTGTTTCTTGTCATCCGCACTACATCCACGCACATTTAAGCAACCCAGTTTTATAAAGTTTTTCTTCTTCTCTTTTTTAGTAATTGTATACAGGAGAAGGGGTTACTAGCCCATTGCTCCCGGCATTTTAGTCGCCTCATACGACACGCATGGCTTACGGAGGAAAGATTCTTTTCCACTTCCCCATGGACAATAGAAGAAATAAAAAGAACAAGAGCTATTTAGAAAAAGGAGAAAAACCTAGATGTATGTATATATATATATATGCATGTGCGTGTCTATGAAGTGTGACCAAAGTGTAAGTAGGAGTAGCAAGATATCCCTGTTATCTTAGCGTGTTTATGAGACAGAAAAAGAAACCAGCAATCCTACCATCATGCAAAACAGTTACAGGTTTTTGTTTCACAGTCATCTGGCAGGACGGTAGTACTTCCCTGGGTGGTTGCTGTCTACCAACCTACTACCTCTATATATATATCTATATATATATATATCTCTATATATATACATATATCTATATATGTGTGGGTGTGTGTGGGTGTGTGTGTGTGTGTGTGTGTGTGTGTGTGTGTGTGTGTGTGTGTGTGTGTGTGTGTGTGTGTGTGTGTCTGTGTGTGTGTGTATCCATATCTCAGTCACCATACAAATTTTTTGCATAAATCTCCAACAAATCCCTCCTGTGAGAGGTAGTGTGAGGAGTAAATCTCTTAGACAGAGGAACAGGACTTTCTGTAAGACTGGCAGTTCCAGGAGCACGTCCTCGAGGTTGCAATATTGGCAGTTCCAGCAGCACGTCCAGGAGGCTGCAAAACTGGCAGTTCCAGCAGCACGTCCTCGAGGCTGCAAGACTGGCAGTTCCAGCAGCACGTCCTGGAGTCTGAAAGACTGGCAGTTCCAGCAGCACGTCCTGGAGGCTGCAAGACTGGCAGTTCCAGAAGCACGTCCTCGAGGCTGCAAGACTGGCAGTTCCAGTAGCACGTCATGGAGGCTGCAAGACTGGCAGTTCCAGCAGCACGTCATGGAGGCTGCAAGACTGGCAGTTCCAGCAGCACGTCCTGGAGGCTGCAAGACTGGCAGTTCCAACAGCACGTCATGGAGGCTGCAAGACTGGCAGTTCCAGCAGCACGTCATGGAGGCTGCAAGACTGGCAGTTCCAGCAGCACGTCATGGAGGCTGCAAGACTGGCAGTTCCAGAAGCACGTCCTCGAGGCTGCAAGACTGGCAGTTCCAACAGCACGTCCTGGAGGCTGCAAGACTGGCAGTTCCAGCAGCACGTCCTCGAGGCTGCAAGACTGGCAGTTCCAACAGCACGTCCTGGAGGCTGCAAGACTGACAGTTCCAGTAGCACGTCCAGGAGGCTGCAAGACTGACAGTTCCAGTAGCACGTCCAGGAGGCTGCAAGACTGACAGTTCCAGTAGCACGTCCAGGAGGCTGCAAGACTGGCAGTTCCAGTAGCACGTCCAGGAGGCTGCAAGACTGGCAGTTCCAGTAGCACGTCCAGGAGGCTGCAAGACTGGCAGTTCCAGTAGCACGTCCAGGAGGCTGCAAGACTGACAGTTCCAGCAGCACGTCCTGGAGGCTGCAAGACTGACAGTTCCAGTAGCACGTCCAGGAGGCTGCAAGACTGGCAGTTCCAGCAGCACGTCCAGGAGGCTGCAAGACTGGCAGTTCCAGTAGCACGTCCAGGAGGCTGCAAGACTGGCAGTTCCAGTAGCACGTCCTCGAGGCTGCAAGACTGGCAGTTCCAGTAGCACGTCCTGGAGGCTGCAAGACTGGCAGTTCCAGCAGCACGTCCTCGAGGCTGCAAGACTGGCAGTTCCAGCAGCACGTCCAGGAGGCTGCAAGACTGGCAGTTCCAGCAGCACGTCCAGGAGGCTGCAAGACTGACAGTTCCAGTAGCACGTCCAGGAGGCTGCAAGACTGGCAGTTCCAGTAGCACGTCCAGGAGGCTGCAAGACTGAACTTCAGTAACATCCACCAGTTAACTTTCATAATATTATTTGGGAAGCGTGTACAGTCTTGATGAAATTCGCTTTATTATTTAGCCAAAAGTGACTAAATCCGTATGGGCTAACTTATTGCAGAGTTTTATTAGATGAATTTCAGGAAGAATGAAGGCTGAAGTATTTGTTTTAGAGTCAAGTCTGTACGAAACTCATATTCAGACTTTGAAAAGACTTTCGATTTAGGGAAGTCGGTGTTGTGCAGTGAACTGAACAATGAACTCAACTGTCTTATTGATGTTAGTTCAGTCTTATGTATGTCAGTTCAGTCTTATTTGTGTTAGTTCAATCTTATTGACGTTAGTTCAGTCTTACTGATGTTAGTTCAGTAACTAACGTCAATAAGACTGAACTAACGTCAATAAGACTGCAGCAGGCTTTTCACAGACAGACTGTTCACGAAGGAAAACAAAAAGTCTGAAGGGACTTAACGTGGGAGCACAAAGCAAGTCTTATTGCCCATTAGACTTTTTTTTAAATTACATGGAACGTAGGAGGTATTAAAAAAAGTCTGATTCACTTTCATACGTCTGTTTCACATTACTGTCGAAATCATAACCTTTTCAGACTTTACGAAAAGCCTTAGACTGGAGAGAATGAAAGAGCATTTTGATATAAAGTCTGAAAATCAGCCTTCATAACTGGGTAACTGATTGACGCAACTCAAACACTTGTTAACGCAACCCGAGCATTGGCTGACGCAACTCAAGCACTGGCTGACGCAAATCAAGCACTGATTGATGCAACTGAAGCACTGGCTGACGCAACTCAAGCACTGATTGATGCAACTGAAGCACTGGCTGACGCAACTCAAGCACTGATTGATGCAACTGAAGCACTGGCTGACGCAACGCAAATATTGGCTGACGCAACTCAAGCACTGGCTGACGCAAATCAGTGGAAATCGTTAGCAAGGTTAAATTTACAACAAATTTACTCTATGTGCAGGGCTTCGCCCAGTCACATTTCGCTCTTTGAAGGATTTTGTAAAGTCATGTTTCGCTCCGTGTAGAGCTTCATCAGGTCATGTATCGCTCTGTGTAGAGCTTTATCAGGTCATGTTTCGCCCTGTGTAGAGGATAATCAAGTCTGTACTAGGCAGGGTGAGCTAGGCATGATTCCTAGCAATGCCTAGCGGCTCAGTGACATTGCACAAAAAATCTCTATATATGGCATTTTTTCATATTTTTAATCATTTTTTTATCTAGTGTGTGTCAAGGTTATTAATGATGTTCAGTCGCTGTGATCACTCTGGCAGGCGCTGTGATCACTCTGGCAGGCGCTGTGATCACTCTGGCAGGCGCTGTGATCACTCTGGCAGGCGCTGTGATCACTCTGGCAGGTGCTGTGATCACTCTGGCAGGCGCTGTGATCACTTTGGCAGGCGCTGTGATCACTCTGGCAGGCGCTGTGATCACTCTGGCAGGCGCTGTGATCACTCTGGCAGGCGCTGTGATCACTGGCAGGCGCTGTGATCACTCTGGCAGGCGCTGTGATCACTCTGGCAGGCGCTGTGATCACTGGCAGGCGCTGTGATCACTCTGGCAGGCGCTGTGATCACTCTGGCAGGCGCTGTGATCACTCTGGCAGGCGCTGTGATCACTGGCAGGCGCTGTGATCACTCTGGCAGGCGCTGTGATCACTCTGGCAGGCGCTGTGATCACTCTGGCAGGCGCTGTGCTCGCCGTGTTGACCCCTGGCCACCTGATCAATATTCTTCAGCTGGTGATATTTACATCTTCGATATTTGATGTAAGTCACTCTTATTTTTAGATAATAACACTCACCTTGGCTAATTGCACTTGGAGTAATTACGTTCACTCTGGCTAATGACACTCACTCGAGGTAATTACACACACCTGAGATTAGTACCGTACATTCAGTTGGCTGTTTTTTTTTTTTTAGGCCGAGAAGAAACACATTACTAATTTGTTTTAGTGATTAGGCTTAGAGCTGGTTAGTGTTTGTTGTTACTGTTATGGTGGTTGTTAGTGTTTGTTGTTACTGTTTTTGTGGTTGTTAGTGTTTGTTGTTACTGTTCTAGTGGTTGTTAGTGTTTGTTGTCACAGTTATGGTGGTTGTCAGTGTTTGTTGTCACAGTTATGGTGGTTGTCAGTGTTTGTTGTCACAGTTATGGTGGTTGTCAGTGTTTGTTGTCACAGTTATGGTGGTTGTCAGTGTTTGTTGTCACAGTTATTATGATATAAGAGAGGCCGTCAGCCAAACTCTGTCTTATTACACTCTAAAGATTAGACATGACCAGTGAGGTGTGACATGAGAGCCTCGACATGACCGCCAGCTGAACGCCCCCACAACCCAGGGAGGTAGAGGAGGTTAATCTTAGTGAATGAAGGGATACCTGTCTCCTATCGCGCAACAGCTGAAATACATTCAGTTACTTACTGGTACCTACAGTGACTAGTCAGGTTCTAAACTCGTGTGGGTCATTCAGAAGTGATGAAGACTCGAACCTCCGTCCACTAAATGTGAGACAGTAGTGAACTATTTTCTTCACGGAGAAAACTCTCAGAATGAATAATGAGCAGAGAAGTAAACAAACTGGAAGATTTACATATAGATTGGAAAGATTCTGCACTTTTTCATATAGAGTGAGGCAGAGAGGCGGAACGAAAAGAAGACGAGGAA
>NC_091315.1:33999077-34036577 GCF_038502225.1 Cherax quadricarinatus
TAGTTGCCCAGTTTCAAGGGATGTGTTGAAGATCGTGGTTAGAGGCACACACAGCATCTCTGCTCCTTCTCTAAGGACCCATGGGGAGATGTTGTCCGGTCCCATCGCCTTTGAGGTGTCAAGGTCACTTAAGAGCTTCTTCACCTCCTCCTCAGTTGTTCGTATGTCATCCAACACTTGTTGGTATATTCCCTCTTGATGTTCCCTTCTGTGCTGTCTTCCCACAGCCCTTCCTGTCTCTACTGTAAAAACTTCCTTAAATCTCCTGTTCAGCTCCTCACATACCTCCTGATCATTTCTTGCGAGTTCTCCACCTTCTGTCCTTAATCTGATCACCTGGTCTTTGACTGTTGTCTTCCTCCTGATGTGGCTATACAACAGTTTCGGGTCAGTCTTGATTCTCGATGCTATGTCATTTTCATACTGTCGCTGGGCCTCCCTCCTTACCTGTGCGTACTCATTCCTGGCTCTGCGACTGATCTCCCTATTTTCGTGTGTTCTCTGCCTTCTGTACTTTTTCCATTCTCTATTGCACTTTGTTTTTGCCTCCTTACACCGTCGGGTAAACCAGGGGCTTGTTCTGGTCTTCCCGTTGTTACTGTTGCCCTTGGGAATGAACCTTTCCACTGCCTCCTTGCATTTTGTTGCTACATATTCCATCATTTCATTTACTGGCTTTCCTGCCAGTTCTCTGTCCCACTGGACCTCCCGTAGGAAGTTCTTCAACGCTATGTAGTCCCCTCTTTTATAGTCAGGCTTTTCCCATTCTACTCCTGTTATTCTCTCCACTTGCAGCTCTACTATGTATTCAAAGCACAGAACCACGTGGTCGCTAGCTCCTAGGGGACTCTCATACTTGATGTCCTCAATGTCTGAGCTGCCCAGGGTGAACACAAGGTCCAATCTTGCTGGTTCATCCTCCCCTCTCACTCTGGTAGTGTCCTTAACATGTTGGTGCATGAGTTTTTCCAGCACCACGTCCAACATCCTGGCTCTCCATGTTTCGGGACCCCCATGTGGCTCCAGGTTTTCCCAGTCAATCTGCCTGTGGTTGAAATCCCCCATAACCAGCAATTTTGCTCTGCTGGAGTGAGCTCTTCTTGCCACCTCAGCAAGTGTGTCCACCATTGCTCTGTTGCTCTCTTCATATTCCTCTCTTGGCCTCCTGCAGTTCTGTGGTGGATTATACATCACTGCAATGACCACTTTGTGTTCCCCAGACTGAAGTGTACCTGCTATGTAGTCTCTTTCTCCCGTCTCATCTATTCCTTCCATTTTCTCGAATTTCCATCTGTTTTTTACGAGCAGAGCAACCCCACCTCCCCCCCTGCCCCTTCTATCTTTCCTCATGATCTGGTATCCTGGTGGGAAGATTGCATCTGTTATTGTCTCCGTGAGTTTTGTTTCTGTAACTGCTATGATGTCTGGGGACTTCTCATTGATTCTTTCTTGCCATTCCTCATGTTTATTCGTTAATCCATCTGCATTTGTGTACAAAACCTTCAACTTCTGTTCTAATACTGTAACTGTGGTGCGGGGGGTGGAAACAGAGGGATCGGTGTGTGATGGTTGGTTTGGATTGTTCAGTTGCCTTGGGGGTGTCGTGGCTGGAGTCCTTCTACAGGTGTTTCTGGGGGGTGCGTTTGTCCTTCCATTTGATCCTGGGTTATTCTGCTCTCCTTTTTCATTTCCTCCCATTTCTCCTTTCGTTTTTGAACTCTTTCATTGTCTTCCTTTCGTCCTGTGTTCTGTCTTGATCGAGGTACACACTCCGGAACTCCTGCTTGCCTCTCAGCCGTGCTTTCTCCTGCAGGATCATGGTTCGGGTTGATTCAGCCTTGAAAATTACTTTGAGAGGCCGATTCCTTTTCTTTGTGAACCACCCAATTCTCCGAAAATTTGCCACCTGGGTCATGTCCCCCTCGTCTATCACCTTCATGATATCTTCAATCGCTTTTTTCTCCTCCTGCTTTCTTTCATCAAAAGTTTCCCCTTTAGCTTCGTCTAGCCCATAGACAAACACGGATCTCTCCCTTTCCACCTCCCATTGTGACTCCCATTGCATCCTCTGATGTGTTTTAGTTCCTTCCCGTGGAGTGTTCCTTCCTTCAGTCCCTTCCCTAGTTATGGCCCCTATGCTTCTTGGTTTGTCCTTCCTGCTCACCTGTTCCTGGCCCCCACAGGTATCTGGTAAGGTCCTTGCACGTGTCCTAGTTCCTTCAATGTCTTCCAACCTCTCATTCTGTCCTAGTGTGCTCCCTGTCTTTGTTTTGGCCCCATGTGGGTTTGACAGGACCTCTGCATACAGTTTAGTTTCCATGCTTCCTTCAGACCTGTTGTCTGTGTTTGATGTAGCCATTGCCGATGCTACTTCTGTAATATCTTTGTCTCTGTACTGTTTCAGATGTCTCAGCTCCTCTTCTAATCTCTCTATCTTGATTTCTGCTGCTGTGGCCTGTTGCTTCCACCTTCTGCATTCCGCTGCTACGCTCTCTTCCATCTTCCTTTCCAGCTCATCTAGTCTCCTTCCCCAGTCTTCCTCCCTTTTTTTGAACTCTACCTCCCATTCCTCCCTCCCAGATTCGTCCTTGGAGCCCCTTGTCCTCATCTTGGTTCTAGGTTCCCCCGTTGCTCCACAGAAGGGGGGACGGGTGGTTAGGGGGAGGGGAATACATGATTAGGAGGAGAGGGGATGGATGGTTGTGGGGGAGGGGGAGGATGGTTATTGGAGGGGTAGAGATAGTTGGGGGAGGGGGTTAGATGGTTTGAGGGAGAGAGGGGATGGATGGTTATGGGGGAGGGGGAGGATGGTTATTGGAGGGAGGGAGGTAGTTGGAGGGGTTAGAGTGTTTGGGGAGGGGTTAGGTGGTTTGGGGAGGGGTAGGTGGCTAAGGTGAGGTGGTTAGGGAAGGGGGAGAGATGGTTAGGGGAGGGGGGGTACGTGTTTGTGTCAAGTGTTTGTGTCAAGTGGTGGAGGGTGTGTGTGGGTGTGTGTGTATGTGCGTGTGTGTGTGTACTCACCTAGTTGTACTCACCTAGTTGAGGTTGCAGGGGTCGAGTCCGAGCTCCTGGCCCCGCCTCTTCACTGATCGCTACTAGGTCACTCTCCCTGAGCCGTGAACTTTATCATACCTCTGCTTAAAGCCATGTATGGATCCTGCCTCCACTACATCGTTTCCCAAACTATTCCACTTACTGACTACTCTGTGGCTGAAGAAATACTTCCTAACATCCCTGTGATTCATCTGTGTCTTCAACTTCCAACTGTGTCCCCTTGTTACTGTGTCCAATCTCTGGAACATCCTGTCTTTGTCCACCTTGTCAATTCTTCTCAGTATTTTGTATGTCGTTATCATGTCCCCCCTATCTCTCCTGTCCTCCAGTGTCGTCAGGTTGATTTCCCTTAACCTCTCCTCGTAGGACATACCTCTTAGCTCTGGGACTAGTCTTGTTGCAAACCTTTGCACTTTCTCTAGTTTCTTTACGTGCTTGGCTAGGTGTGGGTTCCAAACTGGTGCCGCATACTCCAATATGGGCCTAACGTACACGGTGTACAGGGTCCTGAATGATTCCTTATTAAGATGTCGGAATTCTGTTCTGAGGTTTGCTAGGCGCCCATATGCTGCAGCAGTTATTTGGTTGATGTGCGCTTCAGGAGATGTGCCTGGTGTTATACTCACCCCAAGATCTTTTTCCTTGAGTGAGGTTTGTAGTCTCTGGCCCCCTAGACTGTACTCCGTCTGCGGTCTTCTTTGCCCTTCCCCAATCTTCATGACTTTGCACTTGGTGGGATTGTGTGTGTGTGTGTGTGTGTGTGTGTGTGTGTGTGTGTGTGTGTGTGTGTGTGTGTGTGTGTGTGTGTGTGTGTGTGTGTGTGTGTGTGGTGTGTGTGTGTGGTGTGTGTGTGTGTGGTGTGTGTGTGTGGTGTGTGTGTGTTGTGCGTGTGGTGTGTGTGTGGTGTGTGTGTGCGTGTGGGGTGTGTATGTGTGGTGTGTGTGTGTGAGTGGTGTGTGTGTGTGTGGTGTGTGTGTGTGTGTGTGGTGTGTGTGGTGTGTGTGTGTGGTGTGTGTGTGTGGTGTGTGTGTGTGGTGTGTGTGTGTGGTGTGTGTGTGTGGTGTGTGTGTGGTGTGTGTGTGTGTATATATATGTGTGTGTACTCACCTAGTTGTACTCACCTAGTTGAGGTTGCGGGGGTCGAGTCCGAGCTCCTGGCCCCGCCTCTTCACTGATCGCTACTAGGTCACTCTCCCTGTGTGTGTGTGTGTGTGTGTGTGTGTGTGTGTATGTGTTTATGTATGTGTGTGTGTTTGTGTATGTGTGTGTGTATGTGTGTGTATGTGTGTGTGTGTGTGTGTGTGTGTGTGTGTGTGTGTGTGTGTGTGTGTGTGTGTGTGTGTGTGTGTGCATCGCTGTTGGGCCGTGCGGACGTGCTGCGCAGTAGCTCCTGATTGAGTTGGGTTTTGCGCAGTGTTGACGTGTACTTAGCTCTGTGAAGACCTCTTTGCGCGCTCTCTACGAATTGAAGCAAGATGCCCTCCATCGAGCAACTTTACCAACAGCTTAAGGAAGAATTGAGGATGGCGAAGATAGAGATTCGGCGACTGACCAAGGAAAACAAGAAGATTCGTAGTAGTCCTCCTGTTTTGAGTCCTCAGGTCAAGAAGGGAAACTGGTCAGTGGCTAGACAGCAGGGAACGAAGTTGACGATCAGGAAGACGAATGGAAAGATAGAAACGATGAAGAAGAAAGAGACTGGCGTGGAAACATCTAATACATTCTCAGTGCTACCCGACGAATGTGAGTCGACTACTGGGAACATCACGACGAACGACACCAAGGAAGGTAAGAATATTGTTGTTGTTGGGGATAGCCAAGTTAGGTATATGGATAGGGCGTTCTGCTTGAAGGACAGGAGTAGGAGACAGAGAGTTTGCTTCCCTGGGGCTGGGATGGAGGATATTGTTAGCCGTCTGGATGACATCATGAGAGGTAATGGGAGCAATCCTATTATCTGTCTCAGTGCTGGAGGCAACGATGTTGGCAGACGTAGGAGTGAAGACCTGATTAGCAGGTATAGGTCAGCAATAGAAATAATTAGGAGTAAGGGTGGGAACCCTGTCATATGTGTTATTTTGCCAAGGAGAGGAGTTGGAAATTAATGGTTGTCCAGGGCAATTGGTGTCAATTGCTGGCTGGACAAATACTGTAAGGAAAATGCGGTAACATTCATTGACTACTGGGACCTCTTCTATGGCAGAAGTGACATGTATGCCAGGGATGGGGTTCACTTATCTAGGTCTGGGGTGGTAGCACTGGCAACTGCAGTGGAGGGAGCAGTTGGGACTTTAAACTAGGAATAGTTAGTGGTATGGATTTTGGCAGGAAAACAGTGAAGTCCCAGTGTAGTAACATTACGAGTTCTAGGGGAACTAGTAATAAGCAGAATGAGGTAGATATTGAAAAGCCAGGGACTTTGGGTGATAAGGACAGTAATAGGTTTAGTAGAAAAACAGAAATGAGCAGGAAGGGTAAAGAGAAAGGAGAGTCTTTCAATGTTTATTATGCTAATTGCCGTAGTGCTAGGAATAAGATGGACGAGTTGAGATTAGTTGCTAGTGCAGGTAACATTGATGTATTTGCCTTAACTGAGACGTGGTTTAATTCAAAAAGTCGGGACATGCCTGCGGAATGTCATATTCAGGGTTTTAAATTGTTCCAAGTAGATAGAAGTATCGGGAAGGGGGGTGGGGTGGCATTGTATGTCCGAGATCGCTTGAACTGTTGCATAAAAACGGGTATTAAGTCTGAAGTAACACATACAGAGTCTGTTTGGATAGAATTTTCAGAGGGGCATGAAAAACTGATTTTAGGAGTGATATACCGTCCCCCAAACTTAGATAGGGACCAAGGGAGACTACTATGGGAGGAAATTGTGAAGGCCACAAGGCACGATAATGTAGTAATTCTAGGAGACTTTAACTTTAGTCATATTGATTGGAATTTCTTGACTGGGAATTTAGAATCATACGACTTCTTAGAAGTAGTTCAGGATTGTTTTTTGAAGCAGTTTGTGACAGAACCTACAAGGGGAAATAACCTGCTTGACTTAGTTATGCCAAACAATGAATTCCTTGTTAATAATTTAGAAATTTCAGAGGAACTGGGTGCTAGCGACCACAAATCAATTACATTTAGCATTGAATGGAAGTACGATAGCAGCGATAACTCGGTAACAGTCCCAGATTTTCGCTTAGCAGATTACGATGGGCTTAGAGAACACTTATCATCTGTTGACTGGGGTAACGAAGTGAGATATCAATATGACAGTTTTCTGAACACTATACATGCTGCTCAAAGAACGTTTATCCCATATAAAGAAATTAGATCAAATAGAAATGACCCAAAATGGATGAATAATAGGCTGAAATATCTACTAGGGCATAAGAAAGGAATTTATAGGCGTATCAAAAGAGGTGAGGGTCATCTTATGAATCAGTATATTGACATTAAGAGGGACATTAAAAAAGGGATAAGAAAAGCTAAAAGGGACTATGAAATTAAAGTTGCTAGGGATTCTAAAACTAACCCAAAAAGTTTTTTCCAGGTCTATAGAACAAAAGTTAGAGATAAGATAGGTCCCCTTAAAAATAACTATGGGCACCTTACTGACAAAGATAATGAAATGTGCTCGATTTTTAATAATTATTTTCTCTCAGTTTTTACACAGGAAGACACTAACAATATTCCAGTAATTAATTTTTATAGTGGGCTAGAAGAAGATAAATTATGTAACATCACAGTCACTAGTGAAATGGTTGTGAAGCAGATAAACAGACTGAAGCAAAATAAGTCGCCGGGTCCTGATGAGGTTTTTTCAAGGGTTCTTAAGGAATGCAAAATGGAACTCTGTGAACCATTAACTAATATTTTTAATTTATCTCTTCAAACAGGTGTAGTGTCTGATATGTGGAAGATGGCTAATGTAATTCCTATTTTTAAAACAGGGGACAAGTCGTTACCGTCAAATTACCGCCCAATAAGCCTGACCTCAATTGTAGGCAAATTACTAGAGTCAATTATAGCTGAGATTATAAGAAGCCATCTCGATAAGCATAGCTTGATTAATGATACTCAGCATGGATTCACAAGAGGCCGGTCTTGTCTAACTAATTTATTAACTTTCTTCAGTAAAGCTTTTGAGGCTGTTGACCACGATAAAGAATTTGATATTATTTACTTAGATTTTAGTAAGGCTTTTGATAGAGTTCCGCACCATAGACTGTTAAAGAAAGTGGCAGCTCATGGCATTGGGGGAAGGGTGCTCTCGTGGATCGAATCATGGCTCACAGACAGGAAGCAGAGAGTGTCCATAAATGGGGTTAAATCCGAGTGGGGATCTGTAACAAGTGGCGTTCCACAGGGAACAGTCTTGGGCCCGTTGTTGTTTATAATATATATCAATGATCTTGATGAGGGAATTACTAGTGATATGAGCAAATTCGCCGATGACACAAAGATAGGTAGGATAATTGATTCAAACGTAGATGTTATGGAACTTCAGGAGGATTTAAACAAACTCTATTCTTGGTCAGAATAGTGGCAGATGCAGTTCAATGTAGATAAATGCAAGGTTCTGAAGCTTGGGAGTGCCCATAACCCTAGTACTTATAAGTTAAATGATGTAGAACTTAGCCATACAGATTGCGAAAAGGACTTGGGGGTTATGGTGAGCAGCAACCTTAAACCAAGACAGCAATGCCTAAGCGTACGTAATAAGGCAAATAGATTACTGGGATTTATATCAATTAGTGTAAGCAACAGAAGTCCAGAGGTCATACTGCAGCTTTATACATCATTAGTAAGGCCTCACCTAGATTATGCAGCTCAGTTCTGGTCTCCATATTACAGAATGGACATAAATTCGTTAGAAAACATTCAGCGTAGGATGACTAAATTAATACATAGCATTAGAAATCTTCCTTATGAAGAAAGAATGAAGACTCTTAAGTTACATTCGCTTGTTAGACGAAGAATGAGGGGAGACCTGATCGAAGTGTATAAGTGGAATTGAACATTAAAATGGTATAAAATACCGACAGGTTGTTAGGTAAGACACATATGCAACAGTTAGGTATCTTTATTATGAAACGTTTCGCCTACACAGTAGGCTTCTTCAGTCAAGTACAGAAAAGTTGATAGAAGCAGAAGATACTTGAAGACGATGTAATCAGTCCATCACCCTTAAAGTTTTGAGGTGGTCAGTCCCTCAGTCTGGAGAAGAGCATTGTTCCATAGTATGAAACAATATTGTTTCATACTATGGAACAATGCTCTTCTCCAGACTGAGGGACTGACCACCTCAAAACTTTAAGGGTGATGGACTGATTACATCGTCTTCAAGTATCTTCTGCTTCTATCAACTTTTCTGTACTTGACTGAAGAAGCCTACTGTGTAGGCGAAACGTTTCATAATAAAGATACCTAACTGTTGCATATGTGTCTTGTATAAGTGGAAGATAGGTATTAATAAAAGGGATATTAATAAGGTCTTGAGGATGTCTCTCCAAGAGAGAACCCGCAGTAATGGATTTAAATTAGATAAGTTTAGATTTAGAAAGGACATAGGAAAGTATTGGTTTGGAAATAGGGTAGTTGATGAGTGGAACAGTCTACCTAGTTGGGTTATTGAGGCTAGGACTTTGGGTAGTTTCAAATTTAGGTTGGATAAGTACATGAGTGGGAGGGGTTGGATTTGAGTGGGACTTGCACATCAGAGCTTATTTCTTGGGTGGCATTGAAAATTGGGTTGGGCAAATGTTTTGTTAGTGGGATGAATTGTAAAGGACTTGCCTAGTATGGGCCAACAGGCCTCCTGCAGTGTTCCTCCTTTCTTATGTTCTTATGTGTGTGTGTGTGCGCATGTGTGTGTGTGGGTGAGTGTGTGTGTGTCAGTTACGTTATACACCCAGATTTTATTGAAAAATATATCATTTTAAGAAAAATACAATGTTATTAATACTTTTCTTCCCTTACTCTCTCATATATATATATATATATATATATATATATATATATATATATATATATATATATATATATATATATATATATATATATATATATATATATATATATATAAAAGTACGGTGGACAGGTGTCAGTGGACTGAATAAACGTACGAAGATAGACAGTGTAAGAAAAGTTTACATATTGATTTCCGTGTGAGATCTTTAGCAGTTCTGGGTATATATTGTGCTGAAATGGAAAGTCACATGTGTGTTGAGATGGAGAGTCACAATCTACATAAACGACATAGATGAGGGCATAAAGAGAGACATAAGCAAGTTTGCCGATGACACCAAAATAGGCCGTCGAATTCATTCTGACGAGGACATTAGAGCACTCCAGGAAGATTTGAATAGACTGATGCAGTGGTCGGAGAAGTGGCAGATGCAGTTTAATATAGACAAATGCAAAGTCCTAAATGTTGGACAGGACAATACCTATGTCATATATAAACTAAATAAAGTAGATCTTAATATTACTGGTTGCGAAAAGGATTTAGGAGTTCTGGATAACAATAATCTAAAACTAAGACAACAGTGCATAAGTGTTCGCAATAAAGCTAACAGAATCCTTGGCTTCATATCAAGAAGCATAGATAATAGAAGTCCTCAGGTTTTTCTTCAACTCTATATATCCTTGGTTAGGCCTCATTTAGACTATGCTGCACAGTTTTGGTCACCGTATTACAGAATGGATATAAATGCTCTGCAAAACGTACAAAGGAGGATGACAAAGATGATCACATGTATCAAAAATCTTCCCTATGAGGGCCCTGAATCTGCACTCTCTCGAAAGGCGTAGAATTAGGGGGGATATGATTGAGGTGTAAAAATGGAAGACATGAATAAATAAAGGGGATGTAAATAACGCGCTGAAAATATCTAGCCTAGACAGGACTCGCAGCAATGGCTTTAAGTTGGAAAAAATCAGATTCAGGAAGGATATAGGAAAGCAATGGTTTGGTAACAGAGTTGTGGATGAGTGGAACAAACTCCCGAGTACCGTCATAGAAGCTAAGACCTTGTGTAGTTTTAAAAATAGGTTAGATAAATACATGAGTGGGTGTGGGTGGGTGTGGGTGGGTGTGGGTGGGTGTGAGTTGGACCTGACTAGCTTGTGCTACCAGGTCTGTTGCCGTGCTCCTTCCTTAAGTGGAAGTGACCTGACCTCACTGGGTTGAGTACTTAAGCCGGTAGGAGATTTGAACCCGACTCGCATGGGCCAGTAGGCCTGCTGCAGTGTTCCTTCTTTCTCATGGTCTTATGTTCTTATGTGTTGAGATGGAGAGTCACATGTGTGTTGAGGTGGAGAGTCACATGTGTTAAGATAGAGAGTCACATGTGTGTTGAGATGGAGAGTCACATGTGTGTTGAGATGGAGAGTCACATGTGTGTTGAGATGGAGAGTCACATGTGTGTTGAGATGGAGAGTCACATGTGTGTTGAGGTGGAGAGTCACATGTGTGTTGAGATGGAGAGTCACATGTGTGTTGAGATGGAGAGTCACATGTGTGTTAAGATAGAGAGTCACATGTGTGTTGAGATGGAGAGTCACATGTGTGTTGAGATGGAGAGTCACATGTGTGTTGAGATGGAGAGTCACATGTGTGTTGAGATGGAGAGTCACATGTGTGTTAAGATGGAGAGTCACATGTGTGTTGAGGTGGAGAGTCACATGTGTGTTGAGATGGAGAGACACATGTGTGTTAAGATGGAGAGTCACATGTGTGTTGAGGTGGAGAGTCACATGTGTGTTAAGATAGAGAATCATATGTGTGTTGAGATGGAGAGTCACATGTGTGTTGAGATGGAGAGTCACATGTGTGTTGAGATGGAGAGTCACATGTGTGTTAAGATGGAGAGTCACATGTGTGTTGAGGTGGAGAGTCACATGTGTGTTAAGATAGAGAGTCACATGTGTGTGTTGAGATGGAGAGTCACATGTGTGTTGAGATGGAGAGTCACATGTGTGTTGAGATGGAGAGTCACATGTGTGTTAAGATAGAGAGTCACATGTGTGTTGAAGTGGAGAGTCACATGTGTGTTGAGATAGAGAGTCACATGTGTGATGAGATGGAGAGTCACATGTGTGTTGAGATGGAGAGTCACATGTGTGTTAAGATAGTCACATGTGTGTTGAGGTGGAGAGTCACATGTGTGTTGAGATGGAGAGTCACATGTGTGTTAAGATGGAGAGTCACATGTGTGTTGAGGTGGAGAGTCACATGTGTGTTAAGATAGAGAGTCACATGTGTGTTGAGATGGAGAGTCACATGTGTGTTGAGATGGAGAGTCACATGTGTGTTGAGATGGAGAGTCACATGTGTGTTGAGATGGAGAGTCACATGTGTGTTAAGATAGAGAGTCACATGTGTGTTAAGATAGTCACATGTGTGTTGAGATGGAGAGTCACATGTGTGTTGAGATGGAGAGTCACAAGTGTGTTGAGATGGAGAGTCACATGTGTGTTAAGATGGAGAGTCACATGTGTGTTGAGATGGAGAGTCACATGTGTGTTGAGATGGAGAGTCACATGTGTGTTGAGATGGAGAGTCACATGTGTGTTAAGATAGAGAGTCACATGTGTGTTGAGATGGAGAGTCACATGTGTGTTGAGGTGGAGAGTCACATGTGTGTTGAGGTGGAGAGTCACATGTGTGTTGAGATGGAGAGTCACATGTGTGTTGAGATGGAGAGTCACATGTGTGTTGAGATGGAGAGTCACATGTGTGTTAAGATAGAGAGTCACATGTGTGTTGAGCTGGAGAGTCACATGTGTGTTAAGATAGAGAGTCACATGTGTGTTGAGATGGAGAGTCACATGTGTGTTGAGGTGGAGAGTCACCAAACTTGGTCACACAATGAGTGGAGTAGCTCACACACACACACACACACACACACACACACACACACACACACACACACACACACACACACACACACACACACACACACACACAGGATGAAACAACGCAGAGTTAGCATAACCATATCCCAAACCTCTTTTGTATTACTGTGTTAGTTTGGTGGTGACCTAATATCTGCCTCTCGTATATTAACATGGTGACAGTCGTGGCAAGGTATTCAATAAACACATGTATTCTCAATAGTCATTAGTGTCTTACGTGTCTTTGTGCAATAATGAATCAGTTGTCTGTTTTGCTGGAGTCGGAGAAAATAACGATAGTTAAATGTTGGTTTTTTTTTGTGTGAGTCTTTGTAGATGGAGAGGATTGATTCTTCTCATGTGGGAACTGTTGGAGAGATTTTAATGTACTTTGGTTAAGCTTTGTGTAAATCTTCCTGAAGAAAGGAGTCAGCGTGACTCACACGAAATCGTAATGACACGATAGCAAACAAGCCTTGTCATTGACGGGGATAGAACCCGCGATCAGAGAGTCTCAAAACTCCAGACGGTCTGGAGTTTTGAGGCTCTCTGATCGCGGGTTCTATCCCCACCCGTGGTGTGGAAGGAGGTCAGAACAGCAAAGCCTTTATGAACTGTTGTTGAATGGTGAACATATCCTGATATAACAGTCTTGGGCTGTAAATGTGTTGGGGTCTTAGGAACAGACTGGACACAGAGCTCTTGAAGTGCATGGCAAAACACTGGACATAAAATATACGCGAAAGAGTTGTCCATAAACTGTGATGACAATCTGTTGATCCATTTTGATCCATAATACATCCACTCCATTCTAAATTTGATGGAACGACTTAATTGAGTTAATTTGCTGAAAACAGTAGAGAAACTGACCCTGTTCATTATCACCAACAGTGAAAATGTCGTCCATATATCTGTATCAAGACACTGCACTGGGTTTGATGTCTGGCAGTAATGTAACATCAAAAACTACATGAATAACTGGATAGTACGAGGGATAATAGATTCAAACCAACTAGGTATGAATAACTCTTATTATAGCCAGCTGACCCAGTGGCTTACGCACTGGCCAGGAGTTTTACGACTCAGCGCCATGAGTTCGGTCCCCGCCCGTGGTAGGGTTAGTTTGCAATCGTATCATTACGATTTCGTGAGCCATGATAGTAAACTCAATTTGCCGCAGTTGTTTCCTAGCTAAAGAAACCGCTATTGAACGAAACATAATCGGAGTAAAAGCAAAATCTAACAACTTCAGTAATTTTGTCTGGAATAGCTGGATTTTTTTTTTTTTTACGATTGTGGAATACTTACTTCAATGTGAATGTTAATATGTCATCAACTAGCACCATCAAATTCAAATCTCTGATCGCTCTCAGTAAACTATAATCATAGTGAGGACTAAAGTTTCCAGGAGTATTCTCAAGAGAATTACCGAACATAAAGTTGGAGAGAACACGAAGCAGAGCCAGTCAGTGAGGAGTTGGAAGTCGGGAAGTAGCAACCACTGAGCGCCTGGAAGTAGTCACCACTGAGCGCCTGGAAGTAGTCACCACTCAGCGCCTGGAAGTAGTCACCACTGAGCGCCTGGAAGTAGTCACCACTCAGCGCCTGGAAGTAGTCACCACTGAGCGCCTGGAAGTAGTCACCACTGAGCGCCTGGAAGTAGTCACCACTCAGCGCCTGGAAGTAGTTACCACTCAGCGCCTGGAAGTAGTCACCACTCAGCGCCTGGAAGTAGTCACCACTCAGCGCCTGGAAGTAGTCACCACTCAGCGCCTGGAAGTAGTCACCACTGAGCGCCTGGAAGTAGTCACCACTCAGCGCCTGGAAGTAGTTACCACTCAGCGCCTGGAAGTAGTCACCACTCAGCGCCTGGAAGTAGTCACCACTCAGCGCCTGGAAGTAGTCACCACTCAGCGCCTGGAAGTAGTCACCACTCAGCGCCTGGAAGTAGTCACCACTCAGCGCCTGGATGTAGTCAGTCAGTGTAAGAAGGAAAACAGTGAGTGATGTAGGAAAGAAGACTGAGATGAATTAAACACATATGCCACACCTGGGTATCTGTGTTATGACGACGTCTTCCCCAGCTAGCGACTGTATACGCTGAAGACTGGCTGTATTAACCGGAGACAATATACATGGTAATGTCCCCTGCGACGGAGTGGTGGCTAAGAACCGTGATACAGTGACTGTACTGTATATTACAGTTGTCTGTTAACTGTTACTTGCATATAGACATTTATAGGTGTCATGGTTTATATATATATATATATATATATATATATATATATATATATATATATATATATATATATATATATATATATATATATATATATATATATATATATATATATATATATATATATATATATATCTTTGTGTTTTCCTCCCTTGCTCTATCTTTTTCACACGGTTCTATATTTATATTTTTTTCTACGACTGCAACACTTCACTCTTCAGTTAAACCTTTAACGATAGCTTCAGTTGCCAGCGGGAAACCATAGCTTGAAAAAAAATAGTTATGTGATTGTTGTGATGGGAATTGTTGTGTTGGTATGTGACGTGTGTTGTTGTGAGCCTTTTGTGAGGGGGGGGGTGACTGATGTTAACTGTTGTAAGTGTGCTGTTGTCAGCTGTTGCTGTTGTTGGAGACCTCCAGCCATCTCTACAGAAATTTTTTTTTGTTTCCTCTCCATCCTGTCAATAAAAGACAATGAGCAGTCATAATAAGTAAATCACTTGCTCGACTCCAACGATAATTCCCTCCCTGTCGTATTTTGGCCGAGTTTCTCAATGGCCCTGATTGCGAGCATTGTCTTCCCCTGCAAGTGAAATCCAAAAGTGGGACAAAAATGCCGTAAATATTTCATCGAGTCCATTGCGTGGAAGCGGCATTGTGTACAGTGCATAATGTAGATGATTCATTTAGACTAATGACCACAAGACAGTTCGTAATTCTCCACAAATGTACAAATGCTGATAAACACTGCCACTAAATATTTAGCTTGTGAGTGGTTATGTATCCCGAATGTTTTTTTAATTTTCTTTATGAGGCTCTGGGAGATTTTTTCTCTTTTTACTCAAAATACCTGGCAGAGAAATTTTTAAAATGTTATAGTGTGATAGGCCTACCATATGATCTTTGTAACTGCTGAAGAACAGTTATTGTTTACCCAGCCTGTGTTGACACGGGTGATGGGTGTCGCCCAGCCTGTGTTGACACGGGTGATGGGTGTCGCCCAGCCTGTGTTGACACGGGTGATGAGTGTCACCCAGCCTGTGTTGACACGGGTGATGGGTGCCACCCAGCCTGTGTTGACACGGGTGATGAGTGTCACCCAGCCTGTGTTGACACGGGTGATGGGTGCCACCCAGCCTGTGTTGACACGGGTGATGGGTGTCGCCCAGCCTGTGTTGACAAGGGTGATGGGTGCTACCCAGTCTGTGTTGACACGGGTGATGGGTGTCGCCCAGCCTGTGTTGACACGGGTGATGGGTGCTACCCAGTCTGTGTTGACACGGGTGATGGGTGCCACCCAGCCTGTGTTGACACGGGTGATGGGTGTCACCCAGCCTGTGTTGACACGGGTGATGAGTGTCACCCAGCCTGTGTTGACACGGGTGATACTTGTTTTTTCTATAGTGTCAACAGTCGTTCTTGTACCGGATTTAATGACACGCATTAAAAACAAGTGAGGGTATTGTAAGCGCAACCAATTTGCACAACTTACTAATCCAAACATTCGTGTGGATTTTCAACTAATTCACAGACGGGATGAGAAACTAGATGATATTTGGGTCCGTCGTCCCGTAGCTCGATTGGTAGAGCACTCACCTCACACACTGAGGTCCGTGGTTCTATCTCCGGCACGGGTGGAAACATCTGGACGTGTTTCCTTAAGACACCTGCTGTCCTTGTTCACCTAGCAGTAAAATAGGTTCCTGAGTGTTAGCCGACTGGTGTGGGTCGCATCCTGGGGATAAAACTGACCTAATTTGCCCAAAATGCTCTACATAACAAGGGCCTTTCTATATAATAATGTGTCGTTAATGTCAACTATTATCTGTTTACATTGTACATATACTTGTAGAAATAAAGATTATTATTATTATTATTATTATTATTATTATTATTATTATTATTATTATTATTATTATTATTATTATTATTACTATATTGGACCGTCATCAAGTTGCGAGTGGCCCGAAACGGACCGGTACATCACAGAGCAGCATCAGGGGGGACCCTTATCATTCTTTTCATCTCAAAATTGAATTCTGACTGTGAGTTGTTTCAGCCAGAATGTGATTTTAATCCTTTAACGACATAAGTATGTAATCGTGTTCCTGTCCATCTCAGTCATGCTTCCCCTTTACATATTGACAGTTCATCTTAGCGAGGTATACGTCTGCTAAGTCGATTGGCTTCCAGAAATACCAGTTCGAAAACTGTATTCTCTTCTTTGATTTCTCGGTGATCCTAAAATCCAGGATTTTTTTAAAGACCTCCGAACCAACTAGACTCTACATCTCGCTACCAAAGTCATATTTTCAGTAATAAACTCAGCGTGTGTAAACTTGCCTCTGTGGAGAGGTTTATGGCCGGCCTGGCCAGCCTCCATGCTGACTCCGACGCTCCAAAAATATTACGTATAAATTCCCCTGAGAGCTCCAGCGCACTATTATCGCTTCTCTTTACGACCTAATTTCACTCCTGCAGTTCAGTGTCTCACTCAGCGCTGATCGTACTTTATATTCACTGTTTGTCTACGTACGATCAGTGTTATTGTTGCCTCCGCGATTGATTGTGCTGTGACGTACTGTGAAGCACTGTGAAGCACTGTCATGCACTGTGAAGCACTGTGACGCAGTGTGACGCACTGTGATGCACTGTGACGCACTGTGACGCACTGTGACGCACGTTCTTCATCACCGTATCTAAGTGTCTAAAATTTCTCAATAATTTTCCTTGCTGACCGTAAATTATCTCTTTCAGATCGTCACACATTCTTTGATATTTTTCCACTCCTGATTCTTTGTATGATAATATTCACATTACACATTGCTCTCACACATACCTCTGCCTCCAGCCTCCAGCCTCCAGCCTCCAGCCTCCAGCCTCCAGCCTCCAGCCTCCAGCCTCCAGCCTCCAGCCTCCAGCCTCCAGCCTCCAGCCTCCAGCCTCCAGCCTCCATCCTCCAGCCTCCAGCCTCCAGCCTCCAGCCTCCAGCCTCCAGCCTCCAGCCTCCAGCCTCCAGCCTCCAGCCTCCAGCCTCCAGCCTCCAGCCTCCAGCCTCCTCGCTGCAACAGTCATTTAACAGTGCCTCACACCCATACAAAGGTGTTGGCACCGCTGGACTGTCATGCAGTCTTCTCTCCGCCTCGAGAAACCATTCTACATCTAACTACCTTCTTTCACACATTTATTATTTACCTTGTCGTTCGCAGCTCATCTAACGACCAATTCACTACCAAATTTCTAAACATAATCACTTTCTACATTATAATTCCTCATCTCTAAAATTCAATCAGTCATTGCCTAGACAAGTTTTTATTCACTTTGCCCTTTCCTGTTTTCGCTATCAACTTATTTTTTATCTTTTACACAGTTTATCAGCCTTTTAAATATATGAACCCCCGGTTCTTCCAAAAGCCGCTCTATTAGAAGAGCAGGTTGGTACACATATGGTGTTCCTGCAGGAGCACCTTCGTCTGCAACACGTTCCTGTTATTTCAGTCTTCCCTCGCTTTTGTTTCCCACAACACTGTCAGTATTACAGCGTCACCTGGTGGGCACAGTCTTCCCTCCATACTGTCCTTTTCTTTCCACCAGCGGGATAGATCGTTATCCTACAAGGGCTGCCTTCCCATGTTGGTGTACCAGCAAGTGAGATCGTAAATCAGGTTGCAAATATTTGATAAGACCCCCGATTGAGGTGGAAAATCTGCTGCTTCACACAAACGAGTTTAGACTCACGAAATCGTAATAACACGACTGAAAACATATTGCGGAACGGCCGGAGACTGAACCCCATGGCGAGTGTGTCCTAAAACTCGCAACTGGCCGAGTGGTTAACACACTGACCTGTGAGTTTAAGGATTCACTTGCCATGGATTTAAACCTTCACCCTTTCCCCGATGTGAAACGAGTTTAGCCCCAGCGATGGAGTGGAACTGCCGCCAACTCTGGATCTCAGACTCGCCAGCAGCCCGCAGACCTCGAATGAGACTCATTCTTGTTTCTAAGGAGCTCTGTCCCAACGTTATTGCTGAAGATCATCTCTCAGATGTCATGGTGAGTCCACGTATTGAACATACACAGCTGGAGGTATATTTCTTCCTAATATATCGGGTGGAGAGACCGGGCTGCCTTCGGTTCTCTATGCAGGACAATATGGTTTCATTCTTCTCATACCAAACTCCATCCATGACCACCAGAGAGGACAAGTTACACTCCAGAACACAACCACTTAACACACCAGGTGTTAGAAATCATGTCATAGTTTCAGTTCTCCTTAACAACACCGGCATCGTCCCCAGGCGTTCGTGTCCATATTCTGCGTGCTGTATTATCTTCCCTTCAGTGCCCATCCTGGCACTGAAGGGAAGATGGCACAGGGAAGATGACACATTGTGCGTGTTAGTGTATCTCTCACCATAAGTGCTAGGTTAGGCAGTATCTAAGTGACCCTCTAGACACCAGATGTCTGGAAGCAAGGATCGTGCGGCACAATAACTTGAAGTTCGTTAACATAACAACATTAACAGTTAATACAAATTGAGTTTTCTTGGCGTCAGGACAACACGTTCAAGAGGCAGGTCGCCCAAGAGCAGAGATCAGTGACTGGTACAAGGCTAAACCCACAAGTGATTAAGTATTGCCGCCGGAGAGGCTAGTTTATTGTGCACCCCCCAAACCATCCTGTGAATGATAGTGCAAGAGCATATGGACAAACAAAAGGCCTAGGAACTAGGCCTAAAAGGGTTTAGCAGGAGTATATGTGGATTTATATCTACAGTGATACCATAACAGAAGGAGAGAAGGGAACAATGTAAACACCGGTTTCCACAGTTAATGGTACTAACACTCTTTTGGGAAAAAAAATTACCACAAACAAAAAAAAAAAATCTCCAAATTTCACTTTTTTATTTTTTCAGTTTTTTTTTTTTTGGGGGGGGGGAAATATCAATTTTTTTAATACAATAAAATTTTAGTGTTTCAAGTTCATTAGTTTGTCTGGACACCCTCTTGCTGGGGTCATTTTCTGGGGGCCGAGCGAGTTATTCAGAACAGGTAATCAGTAAATCCCGCCAATCAGGATAATGGAGGCACCTGTGAAAGACCAGCACACTCAGGGCATGTTTATGTCAGCGATGGGAGAGTATCATCCAGGTGATGACACAGGCTGACACACACATACACAGGCTGACACATACACACAGGCTGACACACATACACAGGCTGACACACACACACACACACACACACACACAGGCTGACACACACACACACACACACAGGCTCACACACACACACACACACACACACACACATACACACACACATACACACACACACACACACACACACACACACACACACACACAGGCTGACACACACACACAGGCTGACACACACACACAGGCTGACACACACACACAGGCTGACACATACACACAGGCTGACACACACACACACACACAGGCTGACACACACACACAGGCTGACACATACACACAGGCTGGCACACACACACAGGCTGACACATACACACAGGCTGACACATACACACAGGCTGACACATACACACAGGCTGACACATACACACAGGCTGATACACACACACAGGCTGACACATACACACAGACTGACACACACACACAGGCTGACACACACACACACAGGCTGACACATACACACAGGCTGACACACACACACACACACACACACACACACACACACACACACACACACACACACACACACACACACACACACACACACACACACACACACACACAGGCTGACACACACACACACACACACACAGGCTAACACAAACACAGGTTAACACACACACGGGGTGATACACACGGGCTGACATACACAAGCTGACACGCAAACAGGCTGACACACACACACACATAAGCTGACACACACACACACACACACCTTGTGTGACCTTGTGTAGCATCATATAACCTAGCGTGACCTTGTGAGACCTCGTTTAGCCTCTTGTGACCTTGTGTAAACTCGTATAACATCGTGTGACCCCCGTGTCACCTCGTGTGACCCCGTGTGACCCCCGTGTCACCTCGTGTGACCCCGTGTGACCCCCGTGTCACCTCGTGTGACCCCGTGTGACCTCGTGTGACCGTATCATCAGTTCATAACCAAAATAAAATTAAAATTTACGATAATTATTTCGTGTTATGAAAATACTTTCTGGTGTATTTATGATTTAGATTAAACGATGTTATTGCTGAGCCTCACCTGTCTTCCTCTGTCATGGATTAACTCTCTCTCTCTCTCTCTCTCTCTCTCTCTCTCTCTCTCTCTCTCTCTCTCTCTCTCTCTCTCAGAAGGTTTTTCTCTTATGCTTCGTCGTGCTGTTGTGTGACTTCGACAGCAGCTGTTTAATATTTACATATAAAATAACACCCAGGTAATCACAGGGAGAGTCATGATCTATGCCACAAAACGCTGCAGGAGTTAAGACAATCTCCGTCAGGAGGCGTAGCGTTACTGAGGTGTTGAGGGCAGACTGCGTGATAGCGTGTGTTCGCTGCTTTACGATTTGTCGGCGGCCAGTTCCACCTCTCTGAGAATTATTGCCTTTATCCTGGTCAGTCTTTGTGTGTGTGTGTGTGTGTGTGTGTGTGTGTGTGTGTGTGTGTGTGTGAGAGACCTGTGCTTCGTCAGCACGGCCTGAGCTCAGGGTCACGACACACCGCTGGGCAGGGGTCAAGGTCACAAGTCTTTCAGACAAGTCCCGTGAGGTTTCCTGCCAGTCTTTGAGGCTTGTGGGGAAACTTGATTGATTGAGTTTGTGTCAGCGGCTGCCTTCACTCTTGAAGGAAGAAGCTACGTTTATATCTTCTGCATTGCAACTTGATAATCGTCGTGGAAGGACCGAAACGTCGTCTAAAGTTTCCTCTGCAGTTGTGATGAACGGTTTGAAAAACCGACAAGTTGAAGATTGAGACACTTATGCAGCATATGGGAATCTTTATTCAGGAAACGTTTCGCCACACAGTGGCTTCATCAGTCCAATACAAAGAGGAAGGCGTAAGGAGAGGAGGAGTATGAGGTAATCAGTCCCTCGGCCTGGAGTCGATGTGTTCAGTCCATCAGTCTTGTAGAATGCACAGCATAGGGCCGTAGACGTGGCTTATATACTGTAGTGAGGTGAGGTGAAGCAGGCGGAGGCGGGGTCATAGTGGTACCATCCACTAGTCGAAGAAGCCACTGTGTGGCGAAACGTTTCCTGAATAAATATTCCCATATGCTGCATAAGTGTCTCAATCTTCCTCTGCAGTGTTTCTTCTTTGTGAATCGTCTCGTCTATCCTGCGGACGGCAGCGAGGTCTAAAATAGAGTACCAAAAGGCCTAGGTACTAGGCCCTGTAGGAGAATTTCAGTGCCAGAAGATTCACAGCCCATCACAGACACTTGTGACTGTATGACAGAGGTGTGAGTTAAAGTGAGCAGTTGTGACAGGCCAGACAGGCTGTCATAACCTTCACAAAGAACAGCGTTGACGATGGCCACTGAGTTCTGACAGGCAGAAGAGGCTGCTGTCAATTGTGATGTAGAAGTGAGTTATGAAGAGCCTTGTAGAGACCGTTCAGAAAAACAAGGTGTAGTATGTGAAGCACAGTGGATGCCTCCCTCCCCCTGAAGCACTAAGCGTGTGGTATCGGTGGCTAGCAAGAATCACACATTCTCATTCCCTTATTTTTCTCACCCACCTTCTCTTTCTCCTTCTCTCTATCTCTCACTTTCAGTCCTACACTTCCTTCACCTACCTTCTCATCTCTCTCTCTCTCTCTCTCTCTCTCTTTCTCTCTCTCTCTCTCTCTCCCTCTATCATTCTTTTCCCTCATCTTCTTCCTATACCTTCCTCTTAAACAGGACCGTCCCTATAGTACACAAGGTCAGTGTTGTGTATCCTGTGTCAATATCTGTGTCATCTATCCTGTGTCAATATCTGTGTCATCTATCCTGTGTCAGTATCTGTGTCATCTCTCCTGTGTCAGTATCTGTGTCATCTCTCCTGTGTCAATATCTGTGTCATCTCTCCTGTGTCAGTATATGTGTCATCTCTCATGTGTCAATATCTGTGTCATCTCTCCTGTGTCAGTATCTGTGTCATGTCTCCTGTGTCAGTATCTGTGTCATGTCTCCTGTGTCAGTATCTGTGTCATGTCCCCTGTGTCAGTATCTGTGTCATGTCTCCTGTGTCAGTATCTGTGTCATGTCTCCTGTGTCAGTATCTGTGTCATCTCTCCTGTGTCAATATCTGTGTTGTCTCTCCTGTGTCAATATCTGTGTCATCTCTCCTGTGTCAATATCTGTGTCATCTCTCCTGTGTCAACATCTGTGTCATCTCTCCTGTGTCAGTATCTGTGTCATCTCTCCTGTGTCAATATCTGTGTCATCTCTCCTGTGTCAGTATCTGTGTCATCTCTTCCGTGTCAATATCTGTGTCATCTCTCCTGTGTCAATATCTGTGTCATCTCTCCTGTGTCAATATCTGTGTCATCTCTCCTCTGTCAATATCTGTGTCATCTCTCCTGTGTCAATATCTGTGTCATCTCTCCTGTGCCAATATCTGTGTCATCTCTCCTGTGTCAGTATCTGTGTCATGTCTCCTGTGTCAATATCTGTGCCATCATGTCTCCTGTGTCAATATCTGTGCCATCTCTCCTGTGTCAGTATCTGTGTCATCTCTCCTGTGTCAATATCTGTGTCATCTCTCCTGTGTCAATATCTGTGTCATCTCTCCTGTGTCAATATCTGTGTCATCTCTCCTGTGTCAATATCTGTGTCATCTCTCCTGTGTCAATATCTGTGTCATCTCTCCTGTGTCAATATCTGTGTCATCTCTCCTGTGCCAATATCTGTGCCATCTCTCCTGTGTCAATATCTGTGCCATCTCTCCTGTGTCAGTATCTGTGTCATGTCTCCTGTGTCAATATCTGTGCCATCTCTCCTGTGTCAGTATCTGTGTCATGTCTCCTGTGTCAATATCTGTGCCATCTCTCCTGTGTCAGTATCTGTGTCATGTCTCCTGTGTCAATATCTGTGTTGCCTCTCCTGTGTCGTGTGTCCTACGTCCCTCCCTGATCTTTGTCTCCCTGGCTGTCACCAGATCTGGTGCAGTTTCCTCATGCTATGACTTCGCATTAAGTGTTTACTAAGGTAATAATTTTTTTTTTACTCAGTTACTACTTAAGTTTTAATTTTGTCTTTTGTGGCAGCACCACAAGAGGTCAACTGCTGTTGCACAGGGAGTGCGCCTTACCTGACCGTTGTTCTTCTGTTCCACAAGGCACAGTACTCGCTCCCATTCTATTCCTCATCCTCATTTCTGACACAGACAGAGATGTAAGTCATAGCTCCGTGTCTTCCTTTGCGGATGACACCCGGATCACCATGGCAGTGACCTCCGTCGAAGACACCGCAAGACTCCAAGCGGACAACAACGAAATCTTCGAATGGGCCACTCAAAACAATATGAAGTTCAACGAGGAGAAATTTCAACTACTCAGATATTTGAAACTTGAAGAAATTAAAAATGTGTCAGGGTATGCAACAAATTCTAACCATACAATAGAGCGGAAAAGTAATGTGAAGGACCTGGGAGTGATAATGTCAGAGAATCTCGCCTTCAGAGACCACAACAATGTATCTACTTCATTCACTAGGAAAATGATAGGATGGATAATGAGAAACTTCAAAACTAGGGACACCAAGCCCATGATGATTCTCTTCAAATCGCTTGTGCTCTCTAGGCTGGAATACTGCTGTACACTAACGGCCCCCTTAAAGACTGGCGACATTTCAGACCTGGAGAGTGTACAAAGAACTTTCACGGCACACATAAGTGCGATAAGGCACCTAAACTACTGGGAATGGTTGAAGGTCCTTGATCTGTATTCCCTCGAACGCAGGCGAGAGAGATACATGATAATATACACTTGGAAGGTCCTGGAGGGATTGGTACCAAACTTGCACACGAAAATCACTCCATATGAAAGCAAAAGACTCGGCAGGAGATGCAACATTTCCCCGATGAAAAGCAGGGGCGCCACGAGTACACTGAGAGACAACACAATAAGTGTCTGGGGCCCAAGACTGTTCAATTGCCTCCCAGCATACATGAGAGGGATTACCAATAGACCTCTGGCTGTCTTCAAGCAGGCACTGGACAGACACCTAAAGTCAGTACCTGACCAATCTGGCTGTGGTTCGTACGTCAGCTTGCGTGCGGCCAGCAGTAACAGCCTGGTTGATCAGATCATGATCCACCATGAGGCCTGGTCTCAGACCGGGCCGCGGGGGGCGTTGACCCCCGGAACCCTCTCCAGGTAATCTCCAGGTACTTGACCGTTGTTCCGCAGAGAGTGCGCATTACTTGACCGTTGCTCTTGTAGTCACTTATATGTGGTTGCAAGGGTCAAATCACAGCTCCTGGCCCCGCCTCTTCACTGGTTGCTACTAGATCCACCCTCTCCCATGAACCTCATCCTACCTCTTCTTAAAGCTATGTACGAATCCCGCCTTGGCTACTTCCCTCTCCAGATCTGTTTTTATTTATGTGTGTGTATATATATTTGACCTACCAAATATATATATATATATATATATATATATATATATATATATATATATATATATATATATATATATATATATATATATATATATATATATATACACACACACACACACATATATATATATATATATATATATATATATATATATATATATATATATATATATATATATATATATATATATATATTTAATGGGATGGGGTCCACCTCTGGTGTAAATTGTGGGACCCATAGCCTCGGAGAAGTGGATAAAAAGGCTTCAAGGAAAAATATTTGGATTTCTTCCTGAAGCCGTTTGAATATTCCACTTCCCCTACCACCCCATCTTTTCATATTTATTTTTTTTACTAATAGGAATATTTTATTACATAATATGGTACAGAAGATTTAAGAGATACATTATTGATATAAAGGTGGAATATACGGTACATGTTGTTACGTGTGTATCACCGATTATAAGGCGAAAATCTCATCCAGCTCCTCAGAGCTGGGGCGTGTGCCCAAAATACAGCAGGCATTACCCCTTTGAACAGCCGCACTGAGCCGCTGGAACAGAAAACTAGCTGCCCTGGGATCCCTAGTTACCCTGATGAGTCTTTTTCCCAGCTCCTTAAGGAATTTAGATGCACTCTTTCCCCATGAGCCAAGGGTCTCTGAGCCTATGGGAACGAACATATAATGATGGGCAAGTTCTCCATATTTTCTAGACTTTTGGGACTCCCTGAAGCTGGCAGCTGCCCCTCCTTCCTCCCTGGTGTATTGGAGATAGGTATCAGCCAAGGTAGATGCACATGTATAGTCCCACACCACCTGCTTCCCATCTGTCCAGGCTTGAAGGGTGATACCATCTGGACGCTTCTGGCTGCCATCAGATCTGCATAGTTGGGGTGGCTCCCTTACTGCTGGGCATCCAGCTGTTGTGAGGCTCCTCTTGATAATGTTATTAACCTCCTCATGTCTTGCAATCTTTCCCTCGGATTTATATATATATATACTATATATATATATATATATATATATATATATATATATATATATATATATATATATATATATATATATATATATATATATATATATATATATATATATATATATATATACTGGCGAGGATGACGCCGCCAAACCCGTCAACTTTGATCAAAATCGATTAGCGGTCAAGGTCAAAGCCGCACTCGAATGCTTATGACTTGGCGATGCGGGTTTCCGGGGACACATCTGAGGGTTTCAGGTGGTCGGCTGGACGCTGTTGAGAGACCAGAAGCAATATCCTCTGAGTGCTTTCCTACCAGGCTTGCCGGAAACCCTCCAGAGAGACATATTAATGCTCCCCTTGCGAAGTCTCTGCTCCTCCTACGCACCCGAGACTTGGTCCAGCTTAGACGTAAATATTGAAGATGCGTATATTACAATAATGCTACAAGTATGAATATAGTACTGGAAGGCTGTGTTGCTAGATACGTTGTTCCTTGTATTGCCAGGCTAGTGTTACCGTGGAATCCGGTGCGTGTGTTTTGCGTATGTGTGTCGGTACTCTGCCTCGGTATGCTGCCTTATTACACTTAGGTTAGGTAATGTTTATCAGGAAACAGGACATATTTTGACGCGGGTCTCAGTCATATGATGACCCGCAGCCGGAGCTTTTGGTCATCTGAACGAGGCCTTCTGCTGGGTTACCTTTCTACCCCTTTTAAAAATTATGGGTATGATTATAACCACTAAGTTCTTACACTGTCTTAGTATACCGTACACGTGTGTGTGCACTGAATCACCTTTCCAAGAGTGAGTTACCTCGTGAGTTACCTCGTGAGTCACCTCGTGAGTTACCTCGTGAGTTACTTCGTTAGTTAGCCTGTGAGTTACCTCGTGAGTTACCTTGTGAGTTACCTCGTGAGTTACCTCATGCCTCACACAGCTTCCCTCAACACCTCCACCTGCTGACCTAGACAAGCTATTGAACAACTTACGCTACACAATATTGATACGTTTTAAATAACCTCACAGTGAACGCTTTTAACATTTCAGTAAGTTTAGTAGAATTTCCACTGAAAGGCAACATCAAAACGCTTTTATGTTTACTCTCAGCCTCGGGTTGACGACAACGATAAAACATGTTGCAAGAAAACACAACGACTACCAGCGCAGTTACTGTGTACTAGTAGCTGACACACATTCTCTCTCCTTCCCAAGCAAAGAATTCTGAGCTGCAGACACAAAGAACCTTTAAAAATATTAAGCTAACACCCTCTCTCTCTCTCTCTCTCTCTCTCTATATATATATATATATATATATATATATATATATATATATATATATATATATATATATATATATATATATATATATATATATATATATATATATATTATATATATATATATATATATATATATATTTAAACATAGGGAGGTACCACCTCTAGAACTTTACTGGGGACCCTCATCCTCAGAGACGACAATAAACGTACCTCAGGGAAAACTCAAGGTTCTCCCCGGAGCTGTTTGAATATTTTCTTCTCCTACCATCCCCTATATTTTACATTATATGTGAACATTTATCAATAAACAGAATACATTTACAGAAAACACAAACATGAATACAATGGTACAATGTGTTAAAGATCATGAATTTCCTCCAGCTCCTCCGAAGCCGGACGCGAGCCCAGTATGCAGCAAGCATTTTCCCTCTGGATGGCCACGCTGAGGCGCTGGAACATGAAAGTGACTGCCCTTGGGTCCCTGGTGGTGGCAATGAGTCTGGAGCCCAATTCTTTAAGGAAACGTGTGGCAATTTTTTCCCCATGATCCCAAGATCTTTGATCCCACTGGAACAAATTGATACTGTTAGCTTATGTCCCTGTACTTGCTGATCTTGTACTCCTCCCTGTGGTCAGCAGCTCCTCCCTGTCGCCCCACACTGTGATGGATATAGGTGTCAGCCAGTGTGGGCACACAGGTATAGTCCCATGCTAAGAGCTTGCCATTCTTCCAAGGATAGATGGTGATCCCGTCGGGGCGGTTTGCTGGGCTGTGGGTATTGTTGGCTGCTAGTGATCGGGGCTCCCTCTCGGCTGGGTATCCAGCTGTAGCAAAGGTTCTCTTTATGACGTCGTTGACCTCATTGTGTCTTGCATGCCAGCCCTTGGTTTTGGGACAGTTAAGACCATGTAGACCGTATTGGTCTGCTTGTGCTTCACCGCAAATACACATATATTTTGTGTGAATTGGGGCAGCAAGACGCAGAGCCACTGCAATACGGAGGGTCTTAGGGTCGAGTCGCGTTCCCATTGCCGATATGGGAACTGTTTGGAGGAAGTCCCCGGAGTGATGTACGCTCACAGCCTGGAGACAGCCAGTCTCCCTATCTGATGTTGCAGCACTGAGCATGTTGGCAAGCACCTTTTCAGCGATCGGGCCATCCCAGCTTGACTGTTTGTGAGCCAGTGCTACACTAGGGTTTGGTGCTGGAGCAGCAAGAGTCTTCCATTCGGTGATGGCACTGGCATAGCTAGGGTCCTGTATTCCTGCTAAGTCTCATATATATATATATATATATATATATATATATATATATATATATATATATATATATATATATATATATATATATATATATATATATATATATATATATATATATGTGTGTGTGTGTGTGTGTGTGTGTTTGTGTGTGTGTGTATACTGGCTTTAAAACCTATCGACTTCACGAAGGTTCATTAGGGCTGCACGTAACCTGTTCGCCACCAAAAGACAGGTCTATAAAGTGAGACTTGATGATGACCTGGTGTTCACTCGAAAGTGGTGGTTATATGTTTGTGCTGTCCTAGCCATGGTATTATTCCAACTACTGTACCGTTCCAGCCATGGTACTGTTTCGGCCACGGCACTGTTCCAGCTACGCCACTGTTCCAGCCACGGCACTGTTCCAGCCACGACACTGTTCCAGCCACGGCACTGTTCCAGCCACGACACTGTTCCAGCCACAGCACTGTTCCAGCCACGACACTGTTCCAGCCACGGCACTGTTCCAGCCACGACACTGTTCCAGCCACAGCACTGTTCCAGCCACGACACTGTTCCAGCCACAGCACTGTTCCAGCTACGCCACTGTTCCAGCCACGGCACTGTTCCAGCCACGACACTGTTCCAGCCACTGCACTGTTCCAGCCACGGCACTGTTCCAGCCACGACACTGTTCCAGCCACAGCACTGTTCCAGCCACGACACTGTTCCAGCCACGGCACTGTTCCAGCCACGGCACTGTTCCAGCCACCGTACTCCTCCGGCCAAGGTATTGCAACTTGAATTTCTAACGTTACCATTAACTACATCATCTCACAGAATGATCAAGCTGTCTTAACACTAAACAAAGCTTCATAATTCTCAAGAGAACCTAGAACTACTCTAACATAAAAAGATGAACATCGAACAAGGTACCAGAACGGAAAGTAGAACAAGAGAACAAGCCTTGGTGGGAGCGGTAGTCAGGGGTGGCTGACAGCAGGCAAGCCTATCCTAGGAAGGTTAAAACGCCAGCAGGCTGATGTTATGCAACTACAGGCCTAGATGGAGGCTTCATGATGGGTAAATAAGCAATCTGATTTGCTTAAATAGGTCGGTGGGTTGTTGTGGGAGGTGCATTAGGGAGTTTACTGCCATGATTCCCACGGTAGGGGGGTGGTGTGACGCGATTCCATGTGAGAAGTCATTATACACACACCATAACACCGGCGTTTATGGTAATGACAGCTGAGAGGACGTCACACATCATACGAATTGCCCTTATCATACGAGCCGACCCTAGTATTATACGAGTCGCCACTATCATCATAAGAGCCACCTCTTCCATCACACAAGCCACCCCCTTCATCATACTAGCCACCCCTTTCATCATTCTACCCACCTTTTCAACATACAAACCACTTCTTTCATCATACGAGCCACCCTTTTTATCATACGAGCCACCCCTTCCATCTTACAAACCACCCTTTTCATCATGCTAGCCACCCTTTCCCTCATTTATTGCATCATCTTCATTCCACGTGAGTGGAGGAGGTGGAAAGCACAGTGCCTGCACTCTGAAAGATGGGTAGAGGTGGGAAGCACAGTACCTGCACTCTGAAAGATGGGTAGAGGTGGGAAGCACAGTACCTGCACTCTGAAAGATGAGTACAGGTGGGAAGCACAGTACCTGCACTCTGAAAGATGGGTAGAGGTGGGAAGCACAGTACCTGCACTCTGAAAGATGGGTAGAGGTGGGAAGCACAGTACCTGCACTCTGAAAGATGGGTAGAGGTGGGAAGCACAGTACCTGCACTCTGAAAGATGAGTACAGGTGGGAAGCACAGTACCTGCACTCTGAAAGATGGGTAGAGGTGGGAAGCACAGTACCTGCACTCTGAAAGATGGGTAGAGGTGGGAAGCACAGTACCTGCACTCTGAAAGATGGGTAGAGGTGGGAAGCACAGTACCTGCACTCTGAAAGATGGGTAGAGGTGGGAAGCACAGTACCTGCACTCTGAAAGATGAGTAGAGGTGGGAAGCACAGTACCTGCACTCTGAAAGATGAGTAGAGGTGGGAAGCACAGTACCTGCACTCTGAAAGATGAGTAGAGGAAGCACAGTACCTGCACTCTGAAAGATGAGTAGAGGAAGCACAGTACCTGCACTCTGAAAGATGAGTAGAGGTGGGAAGCACAGTACCTGCACTCTGAAAGATGAGTGGAGGTGGGAAGCACAGTACCTGCACTCTGAAAGATGAGTGGAGGTGGGAAGCACAGTACCTGCACTCTGAAAGATGAGTGGAGGTGGGAAGCACAGTACCTGCACTCTGAAAGATGAGTGGAGGTGGGAAGCACAGTACCTGCACTCTGAAAGATGAGTGGAGGTGGGAAGCACAGTACCTGCACTCTGAAAGACAGAACGGGACGGTACGGGTCAGTGGGTCACCTAATTTTATGGTAAGACCGAGGCGGTGTGTGTGTGTGTGTGTGTGTGTGTGTGTGTGTGTGTGTGTGTGTGTGTGTGTGTCCAGCACACGGTGTCGGCTCTGAGTTAAATCCTGTATTGATCTCACACTGACTTATGACTGCTTTGATACACTCACTACTTGTCAAGACCATCAAAAGATTTATCTTCGTCCAGAGTATTGTGACCATGTGGAAAAATATAAGGGGAATGTAAGATGCAGTACTGTATGTTTCGACAAACAGCCGAGGCCCTATTCTGTAGACTAACAAGTTTACAAGGAATACACAATATAATATAGTGTGTCGTGGTGGTCACACTGGCAAGATACAATCACTACTTGACATGGTACAATCACCACCAGACAAGGTACAATCACCACCTTGCAAGGTACACTTAAGAAGCTGCATAGTGTCTACCACGGTCCAGAATCTGAGCATCAGTTCCTGTAGACACAACTAGAAGAGCACACTAGCGGAGACCAGGAGCTGGGTACCAACTCTCCCAGGGAAGTACACTAGCTTACAAATCACAGCCATGAGACTGTGAGTCTAGGCAAGTGTACAAGCACCTTTGGCCACAAATACTCCTGAGGCATCTCAGCTATGCTGTCAACTTGCATCTGGCCAGCCAGCTACTGAATGAATGACGGTAAATGTGTTTCCTCTTTCTTTATATGGGGAAAGAGGTCGCCCTTACCTTGGTGAGAGACGGCCGGAGTGTCAGAAATATATGTATTTCTTTTATTTATTTGTGCGGGGTAAATATTTATTGTAAGGAAGATCGTTGTGTTAAAGTGTATTCGTGGAGAACACAGCCCACCAGAGAAACAGTTCCCACACAGAAGGTCTCTCAGCTTGAGAAATAGTTCACACTCAACGGATTTCTCAGTTTGAGAAACAGTTCCTACACAGGTCTCTCAGCTTGAGAAATAGTTCACACTCAACGGATCTCTCAGTTTGAGAAACAGTTCCTACACAGGTCTCTCAGCTTGAGAAATAGTTGCCACACAGAAGGTCTCTCAGCATGAGAAACAGATAAAAGCAAGTCGGGACCAGTGAGAAGAATAGGAGGAAAACGAGAGTTCTTTTTGCGAGGCATCCGTCGAGATGGAGCATCTGCGAGCCTTGTGTGTGTGTGTTTGTGTGTGTGTGTGTGTGTGTGTGTGTGTGTGTGTGTGTGTGTGTGTGTGTGTGTGTGTGTTTGCGTGTGTGTGTGTGTTAAGAGTGGTGTAATACACGAGTAACGGAGCGGCTTCAGTCCTGCCATGGTGTATTTCTCCTTTGAGGAATTTAGCCACACTACAACACAAGTCTGGGTGAGGATTGTATCCTCGTGATGCGTCTTGTCATAAGAACCATTCACTCAGGAAAAGAAGTGCACATGATATTGCCAACAGATTTTACCAAGTGTTATTTGTGTTAGAGATTGTAATGGTAAGTTCAGGCTTCTGGAATTCGTATCAGATATTCTCATCGCGAAAACAGACTGAAAAAAAAAAATCTTTGATAACTTTAAGATAATGAATGTGAAAAATTTCAAAGAAATAATCTAGAGTTCTTTATTGACATTTAAAATTATTTTATTGTTAGACTCAGGTTTCCCGTTGATTAAAAAAATGTGACAGTTTACACAAAAATGATTAATGAAAGAAAATAAGATAATTATCATAATATACAGCCTTTTGAATTAGAATTCCCTCAAAAAAAAATGAATCCAGTTGTAATGGGAGATTGTTATCTGCAAGACCGTGATGAAACAGTCATCTGCCTCAGTAATGACTATTAGTGTCATTACTGAGTTAGACAAGTATTCCAGCACCACTATTTGACTATCAAGTATGTTAGGTTAGTAGTTTAAAAGGGATGAATATTGTTAATATTCTGACTACAATATCCTCCTCCCCTTCCCCCTCCTCCCCCTCCTCCTCCTCCTCCTCCTCCTCCCCCTCCTCCCCCTCCTCCTCCTCCTCCTCCTCCTCCTCCTCCTCCTCCTCCTCCTCCTCCTCCTCCTCCTCCTCCTCCTCCTCCTCCTCCTCCTCCTCCTCCTCCTCCTCCTCCTCCTCCTCGTCGTGTGTTACATATAATACAGTATAGTATAAACACAGCTGTAGATTTTTATGTTATCACTTTTGATGTTAGTGTTGTGGTTACCAGAGTTGCTGTGTATGATCTCTGAAGTTTCCTTCCTCGATACTCCTTAATACTCCCTCTACTGTGGTAGATCATCATGGCAATAACTCCATTGCCAAGTACTGCAACCATGGTGTGCAGTAAACACAGGTTGCTAAACACAAGTAGGAACTACACTACACACCACGTTTTATACAATACTCTTCAAACGTATATATATATATATATACATATATATATATATATATATATATATATATATATATATATATATATATATATATATATATATATATATATATATATATATATATATATATATATATATATATATGCAAAACAACCACTGTGAAAGAATAGAGAAATTCCAAGCGCTTTCGTGATTACTCACATTATCAAGGAACAATGAAAGTAAAGCATCAAAGGAAGGTATATAAAGGGGTAGCCCACACCTCACTATCATTTGGGAAGAATTTAATAATACATTGGACAAATAATGATTTTTTAAATTTCTTATTTCTTGGGTAGAATAGCTTGTTGGTGGGTTGTGTGAAGGACCTGTCTAGTTCGGCCGGCGGGCCTGCTGTCTCGCGTCAGGTGTTTCTTTGTTGTGGGATCTGATAGTGAGGTGTGGGCTACCCCTTTATATACCTTCCTTTGATGCTTTATTTTCATTGTTCCTTGATAACGTGAGTAGTCACGAAAGCGCTTGGAATTTCTCTATTCTTTCACAGTGGTTGTTTTGCATATTCTGAAATCACCTGTTTACTGTGATCTTATTGCATATATATATATATATATATATATATATATATATATATATATATATATATATATATATATATATATATATATACATACATATATACATAAATCCTAGTATGTCCCTGTATTCAAATATTGTCTATGTGTGTGTTTATACGTTACAATATTCCCGCACAAGGCAACACATTCAGTCAGATCTTGGTAACATTGCAGCTCCAACACTACAAGATCTTTTCACTGAAATAACTATTAATGGAAATCTTAAATCATTGCCACATACACCTGCAGCCGCTTCCTCCTGAGTTACTCTCAATGACCGAGTGAATATCAGCTTCCAATTAATCGTATCCGGCAGTCCAGTGAAGCGCTACTGGTCCTCCCTCGTCCCTCCTAGGGTGTGATCAATAGTGTTAATCGGTGTGATCAATAGTGTTAATCGGTGTGATCTTTGTTATAAAATTACAGCCTTGCTGACGTGAGTAGCCAGTCTGCCTCCTATCTGAAAGGGGAGAGTATTTGGCATCCTGTGTGAGCAAAGACAGCGATGCTGGATCACGTTCTTGTCAAAATAACGATAATTTTGCTCTCTGGAGTAAAGGATGCAATAGTCGTGTGTGTCGTCGTGAATAATGCTAGAGTGTGTGGCTCTGTTATCTGTTTACGATTCTGTGGATGATGGCTCCAGAGACCCGATTTCAGACAAGCTTCACGAATTGGAGAGGAAATATCTCAAGTGTTAGTATTCTCAAGAAAAACACACTGGAAGGTACTCCTAAGTGTATTAATGATTAAAAGCAGAACTTTGTAAGATTTATCTGACATCTTATATGTTTATGAGACTGAAAAACATGACCAGCAACCTTGCCAGAGTGTAATATTTTTAACAGGCTTCCGTTTTATAATTATATGACAGGAGGGAAGTACCTACCTGGATGGTTGCTGTCTACCAACCTACTGCCCATGTTTCATACATGACAGGAAGGTGGTGCCTCCCTGGATGGTTGCTGTATACATGACAGGAAGGTAGTGCCTCCCTGGATGGTTGCTGTCTACCAACCTACTGCCCATGTTTCATACATGACAGGAAGGTGGTGCCTCCCTGGATGGTTGCTGTATACATGACAGGAAGGTAGTGCCTCCCTGGATGGTTGCTGTCTACCAACCTACTGCCCATGTTTCATACATGACAGGAAGGTGGTGCCTCCCTGGATGGTTGCTGTATACATGACAGGAAGGTAGTGCCTCCCTGGATGGTTGCTGTCTACCAACCTGCTACGTCAGTGAAACTGGATATGATGGTGAGAGTTACGGGCAGCTAAGTAAACAATGGTCTCAGAGGAGTAAGGAGGGTGGAAGCCAGCGATGGATGCAGTAGCGTTATCGTAACTAAACCACCACCACACGGTTATCGTTGGAGTATCGTGGGAAGGCAGGAGCCGTAGTGCAAGTGGTCGTACTGGTTATCACAAGCAGAGATAGCCTTGGACGTGCGTGTTATCGTAAATAAAGCACTTGAGGTTTATGTTCGAGGCTGGAGAGGCAGTCAGGCAGGCGAGGTTTACAGCGACACAACCTCTCTTGTCTATATAAATTTATATTCAAGTCACTATCTGGCTCAGCTCCAGCAATGGTGATGGAAAGAGGCAGTACTCACGTGCAGGCCCAGGATGCAAGTCACCTATATATATATATATATATATATATATATATATATATATATATATATATATATTATATATATATATATATATATATATATATATATATATATATATATATATATATATATATATATATTCTTTTATTTCTTTCAACAAACCGGCCGTATCCCACCGAGGCAGGGTGGCCCAAAAAGAAAAACGAAAGTTTCCCTTTTTAAATTTAGTAATTTATACAGGAGAAGGGGTTACTAGCCCCTTGCTCCCAGCATTTTAGTCGCCTCTTACAACACGCATGGCTTACGGAGGAAGAATTCTGCTCCACTTCCCCTACTACCTAGGTAGTAGGTTGGTAGGCAGCAACCACCCAGGGAGGTACTACTGTTCTGCCAAGTGAGTGTAAAACGAGAACCTGTAAGTGTTTTACATGATGGTAGGATTGCTGGTGTCTTTTTTCTGTCTCATAAACATGCAAGATTTCAGGTACGCCTTGCTACATCTACTTACACTTAGGACACAATACACATAAATGTACTAGCATATATATACACACCCCTCTAGGTTTTCTACTATTTTCCTACTAGTTCTTGTTCTTATTTATTTCCTCCTATCTCCATGAGGAAGTGAAAAAGAATTCTTCCTCCGTAAGCCATGCGTGTCGTGAGAGGCGACTAACATGCCAGGACCAAGGGGCTAGTAACCCCTTCTCCTGTATATATTACTAAACTTAAAAAGAAAATGATCATAATCTTAACCATAAGTTTTAAAGGGGTGGACCGGTAAGCCAGCGGAAGGCCTCGGTCAGATGACCAGAAGCTCCAGTGGCGGGTCATTATATGACTAAAGACCAGCGTCAGAAAACACTTGTCCTGTTTCCTGACAAATCTTGCCTAACCCAACACATGTGTAATGTCTTCAACATATCTCACCTGTGAGATTTCTCTCTGTTCTCTCTCTCTCTCTCTCTCTCTCTCTCTCTCTTTCTCTCTGTCTCTCTCTCTGTCTCTCTATGTCTCTCTCTTTCTCTCTCTCTCTCTCTTTATCTCTCTCTATCTCTCTCTCTCTCTCTCTCTCTCTCTCTCTCTCTTTCTCTCTCTCTCTCTCTCTCTCTCTCTCTCTCAGATTAATATGAAAACACGATTAGTTTCTCCACTATACAAGAGATAATTAACGAGGAAAAAAGACAGTTACATACACCCACTTTGTATACAAATTACCCACACATGCATACAAGTGTACCCGGACGAGGCCATACCCACCAGAACATACCTAACGGAACATAACTACCGGAACATAACTGCCTACAAGAGTATTACATACAGGAACATAACGTATCCCTGCTTACCAACAAGGTACATACAATCTTATGCAGAGTTTTGACTGACTTAACCTGAAGGTGGTTCCCAGCTGAGGTTTGCTGAAGTGAATTTATCATGCTGAAGTTACAGTCATTCTCCCTGTAGCCTTACTGAAGTTACAGTCATTCCCCCTGCAGCCCTACTGAAGCTACAGTCATAACCATGTAGCCTTACTGAAGCTACAGTCACTCCCCCTGTAGCCTGAGTGAAGCTACAGTCACTCCCCCTGTAGCCTGAGTGAAGCTACAGTCACTCCCCCTGTAGCCTGAGTGAAGCTACAGTCACTCCCCCTGTAGCCTGAGTGAAGCTACAGTCACTCCCCCTGTAGCCTGAGTGAAGCTACAGTCACTCCCCCTGTAGCCAGAGTGCTTTCGAAGTTGTACAACTCCCCCCTCTTGCATTCATAACGGGATTTTCCAATCTGGGAGAGACGGTACCAATTGACGCGAGAGAAAAATACCGGTAAAAAATAAAGACATAGGAACCACCATACGAAGCATTCATTGCCAGAGAAGAATCTAGGTATAGAGGGTCTTAAGGGAGACTGGTAGTAAAAGAAGTGTAGTGGGCACTTATGAGAGGAGATTAAGCAGTCCTTTATGGTAACTTGCGCGGATATTGCCGAATATTTTCAGGTTAGGTGGAAAGATTGTTGGGTGAGGCTTATAGCTGAGGGAGGGGAGTATTAGTGCTGTCATGAAGGTAGCACGGTGCTGCACGGTGCTGCCATGCGGGTAGCAAGGTGCTGCAAGGTGCTACCATGCAAGTAGTACGGTGATGCAAGGTGCTACCATGCAAGTAGCACGGTGATGCAAGGTGCTA
>NC_091315.1:34039077-34051577 GCF_038502225.1 Cherax quadricarinatus
TCCAAGTCTCCTACCGGCTTAAGCCAATGCACCCAACCTAGTCAGGTCAGGTCACATTGACTTAAGGGAGGAACACGGCAGCAACCGACCTGGTAGCACAAGCTATCAGGTCCAACTCACACCCACCCACATCCACTCATGTATTTATCCAACCTATTTTTAAAGCTACACAACGTTCTGGCCTCTATAACTGTACTCGGGAGTTTGTTCCACTCATCCACAACTCTATTACCATGATATTGTTTATTTGGATTTCAGTAAAGCCTTCGATAGAGTACCTCACAAGAGACTCTTAAGAAAAGTGGCAGCTCATGGTATAGGAGGTAAAGTTCTAGCATGGATTGAGGCATGGCTTACCAATAGAAAGCAGAGAGTTACCATTAATGGAGTGAAATCTGAATGGGGATTAGTCACTAGTGGCGTTCCACAAGGATCAGTTTTAGGCCCTCTCTTGTTCATAATTTACATTAATGACCTTGATGAAGGGATTACTAGTGACATGAGTAAGTTTGTTAGGTAAGACACATAAGCAACAATTAGGTATCTTTATTTCGAAACGTTTCGCCTACACAGTAGGCTTCTTCAGTCGAGTACAGAAAGGTTGATAGAAGCAGAAGATACTTGAAGACGATGTAATCAGTCCATCACCCTTAAAGTTTTGAGGTGGTCAGTCCCTCAGTCTGGAGAAGAGCATTGTTCCGTTGTCTGAAACAATATTGTTTCAGACAACGGAACAATGCTCTTCTCCAGACTGAGGGACTGACCACCTCAAAACTTTAAGGGTGATGGACTGATTACATCGTCTTCAAGTATCTTCTGCTTCTATCAACCTTTCTGTACTCGACTGAAGAAGCCTACTGTGTAGGCGAAACGTTTCGAAATAAAGATACCTAATTGTTGCATATGTGTCTTACCTAACAATCTGTCGGTATTTCATACCATTTTAATGTTCATGAGTAAGTTTGCTGATGATACGAAGATAGGCCGTATAATTCACTCTGAGGAGGATATCAATGAACTCCAGGACGATTTGGACAAATTAATGTCTTGGTCTGAAAAATGGCAGATGAAGTTCAATGTGGATAAGTGTAAGGTACTTGCCCTTGGTAATGAAAATAACCCTCGAAGCTATAATCTAGGTGAAGTAGAGCTTGATCATACAGAATGTGAAAAAGACTTGGGAGTCATGGTAAGCAGAAATCTAAAGCCAAGACAGCAGTGCCTTAGCGTGCGCAACAAGGCCAACAGATTACTTGGATTTATCTCAAGAAGTATAAGTAACAGAAGTCCAAAAGTTATTTTACAGCTCTATACATCACTAGTGAGGCCTCATTTAGATTATGCTGCTCAGTTTTGGTCCCCTTACTACAGGATGGACATAGACTCATTAGAGAACATACAGAGAAGAATGACTAAAATGATTTACTGTGTAAGGAACCTCCCGTATGAAGATAGACTTAAAGCCTTAAATCTCCACTCTCTGGAGAGGCGTAGAATGAGGGGAGATATCATTGAAGTGTATAAGTGGATGACATAAGAACATAAGAACATAAGAAAGGAGGAACACTGCAGCAGGCCTGTTGGCCCATACTAGGCAGGTCCTTTACAATTCATCCCACTAACAAACATTTGACCTACCCAATTTTCAATGCTACCCAAGAAATAAGCTCTGATGTGCAAGTCCCACTCAAATCCAACCCATCCCACTCATGTATTTATCCAACCTAAATTTGAAACTACCCAAAGTCCTAGCCTCAATAACCCAACTAGGTAGACTGTTCCACTCATCTACTACCCTATTTCCAAACCAATACTTTCCTATGTCCTTTCTAAATCTAAACTTATCTAATTTAAATCCATTACTGCGGGTTCTCTCTTGGAGAGATATCCTCAAGACCTTGTTAATATCCCCTTTATTAATACCTATCTTCCACTTATACACTTCGATCAGGTCTCCCCTCATTCTTCGTCTAACAAGTGAATGTAACTTAAGAGTCTTCAATCTTTCTTCATAAGGAAGATTTCTAATGCTATGTATTAATTTAGTCATCCTACGCTGAATGTTTTCTAACGAATTTATGTCCATTCTGTAATATGGAGACCAGAATTGAGCTGCATAATCTAGGTGAGGCCTTACTAATGATGTATAAAGCTGCAGTATGACCTCTGGACTTCTGTTGCTTACACTTCTTGATATAAATCCCAGTAATCTATTTGCCTTATTACGTACGCTTAGGCATTGCTGTCTTGGTTTAAGGTTGCTGCTTACCATAACCCCCAAGTCCTTTTCGCAATCTGTATGGTTAAGTTCTACATTATTTAACTTATAAGTGCTAGGGTTATGGACACTCCCGAGCTTCAGAACCTTGCATTTATCTACATTGAACTGCATCTGCCACTTTTCTGACCAAGAGTAGAGTTTGTCTAAATCCTCCTGAAGTTCCCTAACATCTACGTTTGAATCAATTATCCTACCTATCTTCGTGTCATCGGCGAATTTGCTCATATCACTAGTAATTCCTTCATCAAGATCATTGATATATATTATAAACAACAACGGGCCCAAGACTGATCCCTGTGGAACGCCACTTGTTACTGATCCCCACTCGGATTTAACCCCATTTATGGACACTCTTTGCTTCCTGTCTGTGAGCCATGATTCGATCCACGAGAGCACCCTTCCCCCAATGCCATGAGCTGCTACTTTCTTCAACAGTCTTTGGTGCGGAACTCTATCAAATGCCTTACTAAAATCTAAGTAAATAATATCAAATTCTTTATCGTGGTCAACAGCCTCAAAAGCTTTACTGAAGAAAGTTAATAAATTAGTTAGACAAGACCGGCCTCTTGTGAATCCATGCTGAGTATCATTAATCAAGCTATGCTTATCGAGATGGCTTCTTATAATCTCAGCTATAATTGACTCTAGTAATTTGCCTACAATTGAGGTCAGGCTTATTGGGCGGTAATTTGACGGTAACGACTTGTCCCCTGTTTTAAAAATAGGAATTACATTAGCCATCTTCCACATATCAGACACTGCACCTGTTTGAAGAGATAAATTAAAAATATTAGTTAATGGTTCACAGACTTCCATTTTGCATTCCTTTAGAACCCTTGAAAAAACCTCATCAGGACCCGGTGACTTATTTTGCTTCAGTCTGTCTATCTGCTTCACAACCATTTCACTAGTGACTGTGATGTTACATAATTTATCTTCTTCTGATCCACTATAAAAATTAATTACCGGAATATTATTAGTGTCTTCCTGTGTAAAAACCGAGAGAAAATAATTATTTAAAATCGAGCACATTTCATTCTCTTTGTCAGTAAGATGCCCATAGTTATTTTTAAGGGGACCTATCTTATCTCTGACTTTTGTTCTATAGACCTGGAAAAAACTTTTTGGGTTAGTTTTAGAATCCCTAGCAACTTTAATTTCATAGTCCCTTTTAGCTTTTCTTATCCCCTTTTTAATGTCCCTCTTAATGTCAATATACTGATTCATAAGATGACCCTCGCCTCTTTTGATACGCCTATAAATTCCTTTCTTATGCCCTAGTAGATATTTCAGCCTATTATTCATCCATTTTGGGTCATTTCTATTTGATCTAATTTCCTTATAAGGGATAAACGTTCTTTGAGCAGCATGTATTGTGTTCAGAAAACTGTCATATTGATAGCTCTCTTCGTTACCCCAGTCAACAGATGATAAGTGTTCTCTAAGCCCATCGTAATCTGCTAAGCGAAAATCTGGGACTGTTACTGAGTTATCCCTACTATCATACTTCCATTCAATTCTACATGTAATTGATTTGTGGTCGCTAGCACCCAGTTCCTCTGAAACTTCTAAATTATTAACAAGGGATTCATTGTTTGCCAGAACTAAGTCAAGCAGGTTATTACCCCTTGTAGGTTCTGTCACAAACTGCTTCAAAAAACAATCCTGAACTACTTCTAAGAAATCGTATGATTCTAAATTCCCAGTCAAGAAATTCCAATCAATATGACTAAAGTTAAAGTCTCCTAGAATTACTACATTATCGTGCCTTGTGGCCCTAACAATTTCCTCCCATAGTAGTCTCCCCTGGTCCCTATCTAAATTTGGGGGACGGTATATCACACCTAAAATTAATTTTTCATGCCCCTCTGAAAATTCTATCCAAACAGACTCTGTATGTGTTACTTCAGACTTAATACCCGTTTTTATGCAACAGTTCAAGCGATCTCGGACATACAATGCCACCCCACCCCCCTTCCCGATACTTCTATCTACTTGGAACAATTTAAAACCCTGAATGTGACATTCTGCAGGCATGTCCCGACTTTTTGAATTAAACCACGTCTCAGTAATGGCAAATACATCTATGTTACCTGCACTAGCAACTAGTCTCAACTCGTCCATCTTATTCCTAGCACTGCGACTATTTGTGTAATAAATATTTAATGACCCTCCTATCTCTTTACCCTTCCTGCTCCTTTCTGTTATTCCACTAAACCTATTACTGTCATTGTCAATTAGTGCCACTGGCTTTCCAATATCCTCCTCATTTTGCCTATTACTAGTTCTCCTAGTACTCATGTTACTACCCTGCGACTTCACAGTTTTCCCGCCAAAACCCATACCACTAACTATTCCTAGTTTAAAGACCTAACAGCTCCCTCCACTGCGTTGGCCAGTGCTCCCACCCCACACCTAGACAAGTGAACCCCATCCCTGGCATACATGTCATTTCTGCCATAGAAGAGGTCCCAGTTGTCAATGAATGTTACCGCATTTTCCTTACAGTATTTGTCCAGCCAGCAATTGACACCAATTGCTCTGGACAACCATTCATTTCCAACTCCTCTCCTTGGCAAAATGCCACATATGACAGGTTTCCCACCCTTCTTCCTAATTATCTCTATTGCTGACCTATACCTGCTAATCAGGTCCTCACTCCTACGTCTGCCAACATCGTTGCCTCCAGCACTGAGACAGATAATAGGATTGCTCCCATTACCTCTCATGATGTCATCCAGACGGCTAACAATATCCTTCATCCCAGCCCCAGGAAAACACACTCTCTGCCTCCTACTCCTATCCTTCAAACAGAATGCCCTATCCATGTACCTAATCTGGCTATCCCCAACAACAACAATGTTTTTACCTTCCTTGGCGTCGTCCGTAGTGATGCTCCGAGTAGTCGACTCACATTCGCCAGGTAGCATTACACCACTTGTAGAATTCGTCATGACGTTCTCGATGGTCTTCGTTGGGGTTTCTAGGGATGTCTCACTCACGTCTGCCAATGCTTCCTTGGTGCTCGTTGTGGCATTCCCAGTAGAACACTCACATTCGTCAGGTAGCACCGAGAATGAGTTGGAAGTTTCCACGGCAGTCTTCTGGTTTCTCGTTGTTTCTGCCTCTCCAACCGTTTTCTTAATCTTCAGCTTGGTTCCATGTTGCCCGGCCACTGACCAAGCTCCCCTCTTAACCTGGGGACTCACAACAGGAGGATTACTACGAATCCTCTTGTTCTCCTCCGTTAATCGCCGTATCTCCAGTTTAGCAACTCTGAGTTCTTCTCTCAGCTGCTGGTAAAGCTGCTCAAGAGAGGGCATCCTGGTTCAGATTCACAGAGAGCACACAAACAGGTCTTCACAGAGCTAAGTACACGTCACCACTGAGCTAAGTACACGTCACCACTGAAACAAGCTCCGATGTGCAAGTCCCACTCAAATTAAACCCATCCCACTCATGTATTTATCCAACCTAAATTTGAAACTACCCAAAGTCCTAGCCTCAATAACCCAACTAGGTAGACTGTTCCACTCATCAACTACCCTATTTCCAAACCAATACTTTCCTATGTCCTTTCTAAATCTAAACTTATCTAATTTAAATCCATTACTGCGGGTTCTCTCTTGGAGAGATATCCTCAAGACCTTGTTAATATCCCCTTTATTAATACCTATCTTCCACTTATACACTTCGATCAGGTCTCCCCTCATTCTTCGTCTAACAAGTGAATGTAACTTAAGAGTCTTCAATCTTTCTTCATAAGGAAGATTTCTAATGCTATGTATTAATTTAGTCATCCTACGCTGAATGTTTTCTAACGAATTTATGTCCATTCTGTAATATGGAGACCAGAATTGAGCTGCATAATCTAGGTGAGGCCTTACTAATGATGTATAAAGCTGCAGTATGACCTCTGGACTTCTGTTGCTTACACTTCTTGATATAAATCCCAGTAATCTATTTGCCTTATTACGTACGCTTAGGCATTGCTGTCTTGGTTTAAGGTTGCTGCTTACCATAACCCCCAAGTCCTTTTCGCAATCTGTATGGTTAAGTTCTACATTATTTAACTTATAAGTGCTAGGGTTATGGACACTCCCGAGCTTCAGAACCTTGCATTTATCTACATTGAACTGCATCTGCCACTTTTCTGACCAAGAGTAGAGTTTGTCTAAATCCTCCTGAAGTTCCCTAACATCTACGTTTGAATCAATTATCCTACCTATCTTCGTGTCATCGGCGAATTTGCTCATATCACTAGTAATTCCTTCATCAAGATCATTGATATATATTATAAACAACAACGGGCCCAAGACTGATCCCTGTGGAACGCCACTTGTTACTGATCCCCACTCGGATTTAACCCCATTTATGGACACTCTTTGCTTCCTGTCTGTGAGCCATGATTCGATCCACGAGAGCACCCTTCCCCCAATGCCATGAGCTGCTACTTTCTTCAACAGTCTTTGGTGCGGAACTCTATCAAATGCCTTACTAAAATCTAAGTAAATAATATCAAATTCTTTATCGTGGTCAACAGCCTCAAAAGCTTTACTGAAGAAAGTTAATAAATTAGTTAGACAAGACCGGCCTCTTGTGAATCCATGCTGAGTATCATTAATCAAGCTATGCTTATCGAGATGGCTTCTTATAATCTCAGCTATAATTGACTCTAGTAATTTGCCTACAATTGAGGTCAGGCTTATTGGGCGGTAATTTGACGGTAACGACTTGTCCCCTGTTTTAAAAATAGGAATTACATTAGCCATCTTCCACATATCAGACACTGCACCTGTTTGAAGAGATAAATTAAAAATATTAGTTAATGGTTCACAGACTTCCATTTTGCATTCCTTTAGAACCCTTGAAAAAACCTCATCAGGACCCGGTGACTTATTTTGCTTCAGTCTGTCTATCTGCTTCACAACCATTTCACTAGTGACTGTGATGTTACATAATTTATCTTCTTCTGATCCACTATAAAAATTAATTACCGGAATATTATTAGTGTCTTCCTGTGTAAAAACCGAGAGAAAATAATTATTTAAAATCGAGCACATTTCATTCTCTTTGTCAGTAAGATGCCCATAGTTATTTTTAAGGGGACCTATCTTATCTCTGACTTTTGTTCTATAGACCTGGAAAAAACTTTTTGGGTTAGTTTTAGAATCCCTAGCAACTTTAATTTCATAGTCCCTTTTAGCTTTTCTTATCCCCTTTTTAATGTCCCTCTTAATGTCAATATACTGATTCATAAGATGACCCTCGCCTCTTTTGATACGCCTATAAATTCCTTTCTTATGCCCTAGTAGATATTTCAGCCTATTATTCATCCATTTTGGGTCATTTCTATTTGATCTAATTTCCTTATAAGGGATAAACGTTCTTTGAGCAGCATGTATTGTGTTCAGAAAACTGTCATATTGATAGCTCTCTTCGTTACCCCAGTCAACAGATGATAAGTGTTCTCTAAGCCCATCGTAATCTGCTAAGCGAAAATCTGGGACTGTTACTGAGTTATCCCTACTATCATACTTCCATTCAATTCTACATGTAATTGATTTGTGGTCGCTAGCACCCAGTTCCTCTGAAACTTCTAAATTATTAACAAGGGATTCATTGTTTGCCAGAACTAAGTCAAGCAGGTTATTACCCCTTGTAGGTTCTGTCACAAACTGCTTCAAAAAACAATCCTGAACTACTTCTAAGAAATCGTATGATTCTAAATTCCCAGTCAAGAAATTCCAATCAATATGACTAAAGTTAAAGTCTCCTAGAATTACTACATTATCGTGCCTTGTGGCCCTAACAATTTCCTCCCATAGTAGTCTCCCCTGGTCCCTATCTAAATTTGGGGGACGGTATATCACACCTAAAATTAATTTTTCATGCCCCTCTGAAAATTCTATCCAAACAGACTCTGTATGTGTTACTTCAGACTTAATACCCGTTTTTATGCAACAGTTCAAGCGATCTCGGACATACAATGCCACCCCACCCCCCTTCCCGATACTTCTATCTACTTGGAACAATTTAAAACCCTGAATGTGACATTCTGCAGGCATGTCCCGACTTTTTGAATTAAACCACGTCTCAGTAATGGCAAATACATCTATGTTACCTGCACTAGCAACTAGTCTCAACTCGTCCATCTTATTCCTAGCACTGCGACTATTTGTGTAATAAATATTTAATGACCCTCCTATCTCTTTACCCTTCCTGCTCCTTTCTGTTATTCCACTAAACCTATTACTGTCATTGTCAATTAGTGCCACTGGCTTTCCAATATCCTCCTCATTTTGCCTATTACTAGTTCTCCTAGTACTCATGTTACTACCCTGCGACTTCACAGTTTTCCCGCCAAAACCCATACCACTAACTATTCCTAGTTTAAAGACCTAACAGCTCCCTCCACTGCGTTGGCCAGTGCTCCCACCCCACACCTAGACAAGTGAACCCCATCCCTGGCATACATGTCATTTCTGCCATAGAAGAGGTCCCAGTTGTCAATGAATGTTACCGCATTTTCCTTACAGTATTTGTCCAGCCAGCAATTGACACCAATTGCTCTGGACAACCATTCATTTCCAACTCCTCTCCTTGGCAAAATGCCACATATGACAGGTTTCCCACCCTTCTTCCTAATTATCTCTATTGCTGACCTATACCTGCTAATCAGGTCCTCACTCCTACGTCTGCCAACATCGTTGCCTCCAGCACTGAGACAGATAATAGGATTGCTCCCATTACCTCTCATGATGTCATCCAGACGGCTAACAATATCCTTCATCCCAGCCCCAGGAAAACATACTCTCTGCCTCCTACTCCTATCCTTCAAACAGAATGCCCTATCCATGTACCTAATCTGGCTATCCCCAACAACAACAATGTTTTTACCTTCCTTGGCGTCGTCCGTAGTGATGCTCCGAGTAGTCGACTCACATTCGCCAGGTAGCATTACACCACTTGTAGAATTCGTCATGACGTTCTCGATGGTCTTCGTTGGGGTTTCTAGGGATGTCTCACTCACGTCTGCCAATGCTTCCTTGGTGCTCGTTGTGGCATTCCCAGTAGAACACTCACATTCGTCAGGTAGCACCGAGAATGAGTTGGAAGTTTCCACGGCAGTCTTCTGGTTTCTCGTTGTTTCTGCCTCTCCAACCGTTTTCTTAATCTTCAGCTTGGTTCCATGTTGCCCGGCCACTGACCAAGCTCCCCTCTTAACCTGGGGACTCACAACAGGAGGATTACTACGAATCCTCTTGTTCTCCTCCGTTAATCGCCGTATCTCCAGTTTAGCAACTCTGAGTTCTTCTCTCAGCTGCTGGTAAAGCTGCTCAAGAGAGGGCATCCTGGTTCAGATTCACAGAGAGCACACAAACAGGTCTTCACAGAGCTAAGTACACGTCACCATTATAACAATAACAATCAGTGTTCTAAAACGTTGTTAGTCATCGTAGCAGGATAACAGTCTTAATTAACAACACTTCATAACACCTCAGCTAATTACAGCCCATCTTACCTTAACTAATTGCTCTTGATCCTACCTTAATTAATTACACACCCCAACTTACCTTAACTAATTACACTTCATCTCACCTCAGCTAATCTAAGCTTCAGAGTAGGTCATCTAATATGTACAAATTATTGTCTGTAATTTATATATATATATATATATATATATATATATATATATATATATATATATATATATATATATATATATATATATATATATATATATATATATATATATATATATATATATAAAATTACATATATATATGTATATATATATATATATATATATATATATATATATATATATATATATATATATATGTATATATATATATATATGCATGTGTGTGTGTGTGTGTTGGCTGGTTCATATTTAGAAGACTTAATTAAATCTCTAACTTGGTTGAGATCTTACAAGTGATGGCAGTGAGATAGAATCCTGTACCACTCTGGCCACGTATGATCAATTAGTCTTCTTACGTTGCTTGAACCTCGTCACAGGTGTTGTCGCAACACTTGCGGCAACACTTGCGGCAGCAGCACCAGCAGCACCAGCAGCAGCACCAGCAGCACCAGCAGCAGCACCAGCAGCACCAGCAGCAGCACCAGCAGCACCAGCAGCAGCACCAGCAGCACCAGCAGCACCAGCAGCAGCAGCAGCACCAGCAGCACCAGCAGCACCAGCAGCAGCAGCAGCAGCAGCACCAGCAGCAGCAGCGGGGTTACATATAAATACTTCCTGCCTTAAGCAACACTGCTTCACACTGACGATAAATGAAGTATTTACTATCAGTGTCCCAGAAGATCGTGACAAACTCACTCACCAACACACCAAATACACATTGAAAGTTTACCTTAGTCCGTATTTTATGGGTCAAAATAATGTTGACTGGAGGCGAACGGGTTATATGTAGCCTTAATTACCCTTGTGTACTCGATAGACTTAAAACACGGTTAAGGTAACACCCATGAATACGGCAATCAGCTCCATCTTGCAGCGACTGTCTTCTTCTTCTTCTTCTTCTTCTTCTTCTTCTGCTGCTGCTGCTGCTGCTGCTGCTTCTGACATTGTCACATGCATTCCTTGTTTAACTGGCGTTCCAAGACGTCGCAAGACGCAGCAAGACGTCGCAAGACGCAGCAAGACGTCGCAAGCCCAATTCATTTCCGGCGCATCCCTCGACTCCCTAATGCAATTTCTTTGTCGGCCATTATTTCTGACAGCGACTCCGTGAACGAGGAAGCTGTTTTGTGTTGTTCCTGGCGGCTGTTAACATGATACACAGGTTTTAATGTCCACGTTGACCTGCTATTGTGTTCCTGCCGCTGGACGACTTACACCAGTGACTTACATCAGTGACTTACACCAGTGACTTACACCAGTGTCCTACAAGTGTAACACATAGCTATCTTTATTGTCGGAACGTTACGCTTCCAGAGCAGACTTCTTCAGTCGGATTCGGGGGAAGATAACACTGGAGACTGTACAAGAAGTGGAGAGATCATTCTCAGGTGATCAGTCCCTCAGCCTTGAAACGTAGTCAGTCCTTCAGCCTCAGAGCTGCAAGATAGGGCTCCAGGTTAACTATCCCGTGCAGCTAAGTAGCAGTTTCTGTAGCAAAGGCACAAGTACCTGTGCACGTTTACTACTGAGACGATTTTTTTTTCTACTTGATCTTTCTGTAATGCATTTGCTCCAGAGGTGTCCATGAAAACCTTTTATGAGGCTAAACTTTTCTTTTCTTCTGTTTTCATCTTGTTTAAGTTGGTCTTTCTGAGATTTTACAAAGTTACAGACTCTGAAAACACTTTGGAACTTGTTTAAATTCCACTTGAAGATACACAAATAACCCGCACATAAAAGACAGAAGCTTACGACGACGTTTCGGTCCGACTTGGACCATTGACAAAGTCACAAAGTGTGACTTTGTCAATGGTCCAAGTCGGACCGAAACGTCGTCGTAAGCTTCTGCCTTTTATGTGCGGGTTATTTGTGTATCGTTCCAGTCACGGTATTGTGCCTTTTTGTTATTTATCCACTTGAAGATTTAGTATCCAAAGGTACAGATTTCAAACATTTTTTAACTTTTTATTTAAGTTCTACTTGAAGATTAAATTTCCAAAGGTACAAACTTTGGACACTTTTGAGCTTGTTTAAATAACACTTGAAGACTTTGAACAATGTTGTTGACCTGCCAGTGTCAGTGGTGAGACCTGAGCACCACTGACCCACCAGTGGTGACACCAGAGCGCCACTGACCCACCAGTGGCGGCACTAGAGCACCACTGACCCACCAGTGGTGACACTAATTCTCTCTTTTGTTGTTAACGACCCAGCAGTTAGCTGAGTGAGCGAGGGAAAGAGTATTCAACCAGTGCTTGGTTCACTGACACCAGTTAATGGACTCCTTGAGGTAGACTGACTGGGAAGTGGTAATGATGGTGGTAGTGGTGGTGGTGGTGGTGGTGGTAGTAGTAGTGGTGATGGTGGTGGCAGTGGGAAGACGTGCTAGTGGTTGGTGGTGGAATAGATGAATGTATTGGTGGTGTGGTGGAAGGCATGGTTAGTGGCTGTATGTATAAATATACGGGGTGAGTGTCGCCTTGTAAATGAGGATTCTAAACATTATATTGATTTCGTCCAATAATTTACACTGCGTGTGTACAGTGTAAATGATCTCCCATCAAGACTTTT
>NC_091315.1:34056577-34096577 GCF_038502225.1 Cherax quadricarinatus
TGGTGGAACACCTAGAAAGAAATGATCTCATCAACAGCAGCCAACATGGTTTCAGGGACGGGAAATCCTGTGTCACAAACCTACTGGAATTTTATGACATGGTGACAGCAGTAAGACAAGAGAGAGAGGGGGGTGAGTGGATTGCATTTTCTTGGACTGCAAGAAGGCGTTTGACACAGTACCACACAAGAGATTAGTGCAAAAACTGGAGGACCAAGCAGGGATAACAGGGAAGGCACTACAATGGATCAGGGAATACTTGTCAGGAAGACAGCAGCGGGTAATGGTACGTGGCGAGGTGCCAGAGTGGGCACCTGCGACCAGCGGGATCCGACAGGGGTCAGTTGTAGGACCAGTGCTGTTTCTGGTATTTATGAATGACATGACGGAAGGAATAGACTCTGAGGTGTCCCTGTTTGCAGATGTCGTGAAGTTGATGAGAGAAATTCATTCGATCGAAGACCAGGCAGAACTACAAAGGGATCTGGACAGGCTGCAGACCTGGTCCAGCAATTGGCTCCTGGAGTTCAATCCCACCAAGTGCAAAGTCATGAAGATTGGGGAAGGGCAAAGAAGATCGCAGACGAAGTACAGTCTAGGGGGCCAGACACTACAAACCTCACTCAAGGAAAAAAATCTTGGGGTGAGTATAACACCAGGCACATCTCCTGAAGCGCACATCAACCAAATAACTGCTGCAGCATATGGGCGCCTGGCAAACCTCAGAACAGCATTCCGACATCTTAAAAAGGAATCGTTCAGGACCCTGTACACCGTGTACGTTAGGGCCATATTGGAGTATGCGGCACCAGTTTGGAACCCACACCTAGCTAAGCATGTAAAGAAACTAGAGAAAGTGCAAAGGTTTGCAACAAGACTAGTCCCAGAGCTAAGAGGTATGTCCTACGAGGAGAGGTTAAGGGAAAGCAACCTGACGACACTGGAGGACAGGAGAGATAGGGGGGACATGATAACGACTTACAAAATACCGAGAGGAATTGACAAGGTGGACAAAGACAGAATGTTCCAGAGATTGGACACAGCAACAAGGGGACACAGTTGGAAGTTGAAGACACAGATGAATCATAGGGATGTTAGGAAGTATTTCTTCAGCCACAGAGTAGTCAGGAAGTGGAATAGTTTGGGAAGCGATGTAGTGGAGGCAGGATCCATACATAGCTTTAAGCAGAGGTACGATAAAGCTCATGATTCAGGGAGAGTGACCTAGTAGCGACCAGTGAAGAGGCGGGGCCATTAGCTCGGACTCGACCCCTGCAACCTCAACTAGGTGAGTACAACCAGGTGAGTACACACACACACACACACACACACACACACACACACACACACACACACACAAACACACACACACACACACACACACACACACACACACACACACACACACACACACACACACACACACACACACACACACACACACACACACACACACACACACACACACACACACACTGAGGAGGAGGTGAAGAAGCTCTTAAGTGACCTTGACACCTCAAAGGCGATGGGACCGGACAACATCTCCCCATGGGTCCTTAGAGAAGGAGCAGAGATGCTGTGTGTGCCTCTAACCACAATCTTCAACACATCCCTTGAAACTGGGCAACTACCTGAGAAATGGAAGACAGCTAATGTAGTCCCCATATTTAAGAAAGGAAACAGAAACGAGGCACTAAACTACAGACCTGTGTCTCTGACATGTATTGTGTGCAAAGTCATGGAGAAGATTATCAGGAGGAGAGTGGTCGAACACCTGGAAAGGAACAAGATTATAAATGAAAACCAGCATGGGTTCATGGAAGGCAAATCTTGTATCACAAACCTCCTGGAGTTTTATGACAAGGTAACAGAAGTAAGACACGAGAGAGAGGGTTGGGTAGATTGCGTTTTCCTAGACTGCAGGAAGGCCTTTGACACAGTTCCCCACAAGAGATTAGTGCAGAAGCTGGAGGATCAGGCACACATAAAAGGAAGGGCACTGCAATGGATAAGGGAATACCTGACAGGGAGGCAGCAACGAGTCATGGTACGTGAAGAGGTATCACAGTGGGCGCCTGTTACGAGCGGGGTCCCACAGGGGTCAGTTCTAGGACCAGTGCTATTTTTGATATATGTGAACGACATGATGGAAGGAATAGACTCTGAAGTGTCCCTGTTCGCAGATGACGTGAAGTTGATGAGAAGAATTAAATCGGACGAGGATGAGGCAGGACTGCAAAGAGACCTGGAGAGGCTGGACATGTGGTCCAGTAACTGGCTCCTCGAATTCAATCCAGCCAAATGCAAAGTCATGAAGATTGGGGAGGGGCAAAGAAGACCGCAGACAGAATATAGGCTAGGTGGACAAAGACTACAGACCTCACTCAGGGAGAAAGACCTTGGGGTGACCATAACACCGAGTACATCACCGGAGGCACACATCAACCAAATAACCGCTGCAGCATACGGGCGCCTGGCAAACCTGAGAATAGCGTTCCGATACCTCAATAAGGAATCGTTCAAGACACTGTACACTGTGTATGTTAGGCCCATACTGGAGTATGCAGCACCAGTCTGGAACCCACACCTGGTCAAGCACGTCAAGAAGTTAGAGAAAGTACAAAGGTTTGCAACAAGGCTAGTCCCAGAGCTCAAGGGAATGTCGTACGAGGAAAGGTTAAGGGAAATCGGACTGACGACACTGGAGGACAGAAGGGTCAGGGGAGACATGATAACGACATACAAGATACTGCGGGGAATAGACAAGGTGGACAGAGATAGGATGTTCCAGAGAGGGGACACAGGGACAAGGGGTCACAACTGGAAGCTGAAGACTCAGACGAGTCACAGGGACGTTAGGAAGTATTTCTTCAGTCATAGAGTTGTCAGCAAGTGGAATAGCCTAGCAAGTGAAGTAGTGGAGGCAGGAACCATACATAGTTTTAAGAAGAGGTATGACAAAGCTCAGGAAGCAGAGAGAGAGAGGATCCAGTAGCGATCAGTGAAGAGGCGGGGCCAGGAGCTGAGTCTCGACCCCTGCAACCACAATTAGGTGAGTACAATTAGGTGAGTACACACACACACACACACACACACATACACACACACACACAAGATTTAAAGAGGTATTTACAGTGGAAACCAGTAGGACTCCAGGAAATCAGAACAGGGGGGCACACCAGCAAGTGCTGGATGAGGTACATATAACCAAGGAGGAGGTGAAGAAGCTGCTATGCGAACTTGACACCTCAAAGGCGGTGGGACCAGACAACATCTCTCCATGGGTCCTTAAAGAGGGAGAAGAGATATTGTGTGAGCCATTAACAAAGATCTTCAACACATCATTTGAAACTGGGCAACTCCCTGAGGTATGGAAAATGGCAAATGTAGTCCCAATTTTTAAAAAGGGAGACAGACATGAGGCACTAAACTACAGATCTGTATCACTAACGTGTATAGTATGCAAGGTCATGGAGAAGATCATCAGGAGGAGAGTGGTGGGGCACCTGGAAAGAAACAAGTGTATAATTGACAACCAGCACGGTTTCAGGGAAGGAAAATCCTGTGTCACAAACCTACTAGAGTTTTATGACAAGGTGACAGAAGTAAGACAAGAGAGAGAGGGGTGGATCGACTGCATATTTTTGGACTGCAAGAAGACCTTCGACACAGTTCCTCAGAAGAGGTTACTGCAAAAGCTAGAGGATCAGGCACACATAACAGGAAAGGCACTGCAATGGATCAGAGAATATCTGACAGGGAGGCAACAACGAGTCATGGTACGCAACGAGGTATCAGAGTGGGCGCCTGTGACAAGCGGGGTTCCACAGGGGTCAGTCCTAGGACCTGTGCTGTTCTTGGTATATGCGAACGACATAACAGAAGGGATAGACTCAGAAGTGTCCTTGTTTGCAGATGATGCGAAGTTAATGAGAAGAATCAAATCGGATGAGGATCAGGCAGGACTACAAAAAGACCTAGACAGGCTACAAGCCTGGTCCAGCAACTGGCTCCTTGAATTTAACCCTGCCAAATGCAAAGTCATGAAGATTGGGGAAGGGCAAAGAAGACCGCAGACACAATATAGTTTAGATGGCCAAAGACTGCAAACCTCACTCAAGGAAAAAGATCTGGGGGTGAGTATAACACCGAGCATATCTCCTGAGGCGCACATCAATCAGATAACTGCTGCAGCATACGGGCGCCTGGCAAACCTACGGATAGCGTTCCGCTACCTCAGTAAGGATTCGTTTAAGACTCTGTATACCATTTACGTCAGGCCCATACTGGAGTATGCAGCACCAGTTTGGAACCCACACCTAGTCAAGCACGTCAAGAAATTAGAGAAAGTGCAAAGGTTTGCAACAAGACTAGTCCCACAGCTACGGGGATTGTCCTACGAAGAAAGGTTGAGGGAAATCGGCCTGACGACACTGGAGGACAGGAGGGTCAGGGGAGACATGATAACGACATATAAAATACTGCGCGGAATAGACAAGGTGGACAAAGACGGGATGTTCCAGAGAAGGGACACAGACACAAGAGGTCACAATTGGAAGTTGAAGACTCAGATGAATCAAAGTAATGTTAGGAAGTATTTCTTCAGTCATAGTGTAGTCAGGCCGTGGAATAGCCTAGAAAGTGACGTAGTGGAGGCGGGAACCATACATAGTTTTAAGGCGAGGTATGATAGAGCTCATGGGGCAGGGAGAGAGAGGACCTAGTAGCAATCAGCGAAGAGGCGGGGCCAGTAGCTGTGACTCGACCCATGCAACCACAAATAGGTGAATACAAATAGGTGAGTACACACACATACACACACACACACACACACACACACACACACACACACACACACACACACACACACACACACACACACACACACACACACACTACAGACCTGTGTCTCTGACATGTATTGTGTGCAAAGTCACGGAGAAGATTATCAGGAGGAGAATGGTCGAACACCTGGAAAGGAACAAGATTATAAATGAAAACCAGCATGGGTTCATGGAAGGCAAATCTTGTATCACAAACCTCCTGGAGTTTTATGACAAGGTAACAGAAGTAAGACACGAGAGAGAGGGGTGGGTAGATTGCGTTTTCCTAGACTGCAGGAAGGCCTTTGACACAGTTCCCCACAAGAGATTAGTGCAGAAGCTGGAGGATCAGGCGCACGTAAAAGGGAGGGCACTGCAATGGATAAGGGAATACCTGACAGGGAGGCAGCAACGAGTCATGGTACGTGGGCGCCTGTTACGAGCGGGGTCCCACAGGGGTCAGTTCTAGGACCAGTGCTATTTTTGATATATGTGAACGACATGATGGAAGGAATAGACTCTGAAGTGTCCCTGTTCGCAGATGACGTGAAGTTGATGAGAAGAATTAAATCGGACGAGGATGAGGCAGGACTGCAAAGAGACCTGAACAGGCTGGACATGTGGTCCAGCAATTGGCTTCTCGAATTCAATCCAGCCAAATGCAAAGTCATGAAGATTGGGGAGGGGCAAAGAAGACCGCAGACAGAGTATAGGCTAGGTGGACAAAGACTACAGACCTCACTCAGAAAGAAAGACCTTGGGGTGACCATAACACCGAGCACATCACCGGTGGCACACATCAACCAAATAACCGCTGCAGCATACGGGCGCCTGGCAAACCTGAGAATAGCGTTCCGATACCTTAATAAGGAATCGTTCAAGACACTGTACACTGTGTATGTTAGGCCCATACTGGAGTATGCAGCACCAGTCTGGAACCCACACCTGGTCAAGCACGTCAAGAAGTTAGAGAAAGTACAAAGGTTTGCAACAAGGCTAGTCCCAGAGCTCAAGGGAATGTCGTACGAGGAAAGGTTAAGGGAAATCGGACTGACGACACTAGAGGACAGAAGGGTCAGGGGAGACATGATAACGACATACAAGATACTGCGGGGAATAGACAAGGTGGACAGAGATAGGATGTTCCAGAGAGGGGACACAGGAACAAGGGGTCACAACTGGAAGCTGAAGACTCAGACGAGTCACATGGACGTTAGGAAGTAGTTCTTCAGTCATAGAGTTGTCAGCAAGTGGAATAGCCTAGCAAGTGAAGTAGTGGAGGCAGGAACCATACATAGTTTTAAGAAGAGGTATGACAAAGCTCAGGAAGCAGAGAGAGAGAGGATCCAGTAGCGATCAGTGAAGAGGCGGGGCCAGGAGCTGAGTCTCGACCCCTGCAACCACAATTAGGTGAGTACAATTAGGTGAGTACACACACACACACACACACACACACACACACACACACACACACAGTGCCAGCAATATTTAGCACCGACAGGGAACAATTCCTTCCCAGTAAGTGGAGTTCCTGCCTTCACCGGTGTTCAGGACTCGATCCCACCCACAGGATTAATCTATAATGACTTGCTTCCGAGTGGGGAGTCTCCCTATTACCCTGGTCTCCTGGGATTGACAGGTATGGCAGAGTAAGATGAAGAGGGAGGGAGAGAGAGACAGAAAAGGAAAGATAGAGAGAAGGGAAGAGAGAAAGAGGGAATGAGGAGGAGGATAAGGAGAGGAAAGAAGAGTGAGAGGGAGATAAGAGGAAAGTATTTGTGATGGCAATAAAGATTCCAGAATAAATATCTATGTTAAGACTGCACAAGACACTGGTCCATATATCTGACAGCACAAGACACTGGTCCATATATCTGACAGCACAAGACACTGGTCCATATATCTGAGAGTACAAGACACTGGTCCATATATCTGAGAGTACAAGACACTGGTCCATATATCTGACAGTACAAGACACTGGTCCATATATCTGACAGTACAAGACACTGGTCCATATATCTGACAGTACAAGACACTGGTCCATATATCTGACAGCACAAGACACTGGTCCATATATCTGACAGCACAAGACACTGGTCCATATATCTGAGAGTACAAGACACTGGTCCATATATCTGAGAGTACAAGACACTGGTCCATATATCTGACAATACAAGACACTGGTCCATATATCTGACAGTACAAGACACTGGTCCATATATCTGACAGCACAAGACACTGGTCCATATATCTGACAGCACAAGACACTGGTCCATATATCTGACAGCACAAGACACTGGTCCATATATCTGAGAGTACAAGACACTGGTCCATATATCTGAGAGTACAAGACACTGGTCCATATATCTGACAGTACAAGACACTGGTCCATATATCTGACAGTACAAGACACTGGTCCATATATCTGACAGTACAAGACACTGGTCCATATATCTGACAGCACAAGACACTGGTCCATATATCTGAGAGTACAAGACACTGGTCCATATATCTGAGAGTACAAGACACTGGTCCATATATCTGAGAGTACAAGACACTGGTCCATATATCTGACAGCACAAGACACTGGTCCATATATCTGACAGCACAAGACACTGGTCCATATATCTGAGAGTACAAGACACTGGTCCATATATCTGAGAGTACAAGACACTGGTCCATATATCTGAGAGTACAAGACACTGGTCCATATATCTGAGAGTACAAGACACTGGTCCATATATCTGACAGCACAAGACACTGGTCCATATATCTGAGAGTACAAGACACTGGTCCATATATCTGAGAGTACAAGACACTGGTCCATATATCTGAGAGTACAAGACACTGGTCCATATATCTGACAGCACAAGACACTGGTCCATATATCTGACAGCACAAGACACTGGTCCATATATCTGAGAGTACAAGACACTGGTCCATATATCTGAGAGTACAAGACACTGGTCCATATATCTGAGAGTACAAGACACTGGTCCATATATCTGAGAGTACAAGACACTGGTCCATATATCTGACAGCACAAGACACTGGTCCATATATCTGACAGCACAAGACACTGGTCCATATATCTGACAGCACAAGACACTGGTCCATATATCTGACAGCACAAGACACTGGTCCATATATCTGACAGCACAAGACACTGGTCCATATATCTGAGAGTACAAGACACTGGTCCATATATCTGAGAGTACAAGACACTGGTCCATATATCTGACAGTACAAGACACTGGTCCATATATCTGACAGTACAAGACACTGGTCCATATATCTGAGAGTACAAGACACTGGTCCATATATCTGAGAGTACAAGACACTGGTCCATATATCTGAGAGTACAAGACACTGGTCCATATATCTGACAGCACAAGACACTGGTCCATATATCTGACAGCACAAGACACTGGTCCATATATCTGAGAGTACAAGACACTGGTCCATATATCTGAGAGTACAAGACACTGGTCCATATATCTGAGAGTACAAGACACTGGTCCATATATCTGAGAGTACAAGACACTGGTCCATATATCTGACAGCACAAGACACTGGTCCATATATCTTACAGCACAAGACACTGGTTCATATATCTGACAGCACAAAACACTGGTCCATATATCTGACAGCACAAAACACTGGTCCATATATCTGACAGCACAAAACACTGGTCCATATATCTGACAGTACAAGACACTGGTCCATATATCTGACAGTACAAGACACTGGTCCATATATCTGACAGTACAAGACACTGGTCCATATATCTGACAGCACAAGACACTGGTCCATATATCTGACAGTACAAGACACTGGTCCATATATCTGACAGCACAAGACACTGGTCCATATATCTGTCAGTACAAGGCACTGGTCCATATATCAGAGAGTACAAGACACTGGTCAATATATCTGAGAGTACAAGACACTGGTCCATATATCTGACAGTACAAGACACTGGTCCATATATCTGACAGCACAAGTCACTGGTCCATATATCTCACAGCACAAGACACTGGTCCATATATCTGAGAGTACAAGACACTGGTCCATATATCTGAGAGTACAAGACACTGGTCCATATATCTGAGAGTGCAAGACACTGGTCCATATATCTGACAGCACAAGACACTGGTCCATATATCTGACAGTACAAGACACTGGTCTATATATCTGACAGTACAAGACACTGGTCCATATATCTTACAGCACAAGACACTGGTCCATATATCTGACAGCACAAGACACTGGTCCATATATCTGACAGCACAAGACACTGGTCCATATATCTGACAGTACAAGACACCGGTCCATATATCTGACAGTACAAGACACTGGTCCATATATCTGAGAGTACAAGACACTGGTCCATATATCTGACAGTACAAGACACTGGTCCATATATTTGACAGTACAAGACACTGGTTCATATATCTGACTATACAAGACACTGGTCCATATATCTGACAGCACAAGACACTGGTCCATATATCTGACAGCACAAGACACTGGTCCATATATCTGACAGTACAAGACACTGATCCATATATCTGAGGGTACAAGACACTGGTCCGTATATCTGACAGTAGAAGACACTGGTCCATATATCTGAGAGTACAATACACTGGTCCATATATCTGAGAATACAAGACACTGGTCCATATATCTGACAGTACAAGACAATGGTCCATATATCTGACAGCACAAGACACTGGTCCATATATCTGACAGCACAAGACACAGGTCCATATATCTGACAGTACAAGACACTGGTCCATATATCTGAGAGTACAAGACACTGGTCCATATATCTGACAGTACAAGACACTGGTCCATATATCTGAGAGTACAAGACACTGGTCCATATATCTGACAGTACAAGACACTGGTCCATATATCTGACAGTACAAGACACTGGTTCATATATCTGACTGTACAAGACACTGGTCCATATATCTGATAGCACAAGACACTGGTCCATATATCTGACAGCACAAGACACTGGTCCATATATCTGAGAGTACAAGACACTGGTCCATATATCTGAGAGTACAAGACACTGGTCCATATATCTGAGAGTGCAAGACACTGGTCCATATATCTGACAGCACAAGACACTGGTCCATATATCTGACAGTACAAGACACTGGTCCATATATCTGACAGTACAAGACACTGGTCCATATATCTGACAGCACAAGACACTGGTCCATATACCTGAAAGTACAAGACACTGGTCCATATATCTGACAGTACAAGACACTGGTCCATATATCTGTCAGTACAAGACACTGGTCCATATATCTGACAGTAGAAGACGCTGGTCCAGATATCTGACAGTACAAGACACTGGTCCATATATCTTACAGCACAAGACACTGGTCCATATATCTGACAGCACAAGACACTGGTCCATATATCTGACAGCACAAGACACTGGTCCATATATCTGTCAGTACAAGACACCGGTCCATATATCTGACAGTACAAGACACTGGTCCATATATCTGAGAGTACAAGACACTGGTCCATATATCTGACAGTACAAGACACTGGTCCATATATCTGAGAGTACAAGACACTGGTTCATATATCTGACTATACAAGACACTGGTCCATATATCTGACAGCACAAGACACTGGTCCATATATCTGACAGCACAAGACACTGGTCCATATATCTGACAGTACAAGACACTGGTCCATATATCTGACAGCACAAGACACTGGTCCATATATCTGTCAGTACAAGGCACTGGTCCATATATCAGAGAGTACAAGACACTGGTCCACATATCTGACAGTACAAGACAATGGTCCATATATCTGACAGCACAAGACACTGGTCCATATATCTGACAGCACAAGACACTGGTCCATATATCTGACAGTACAAGACACTGGTCCATATATCTGAGAGTACAAGACACTGGTCCATATATCTGACAGTACAAGACACTGGTCCATATATCTGAGAGTACAAGACACTGGTCCATATATCTGACAGTACAAGACACTGGTCCATATATCTGACAGTACAAGACACTGGTTCATATATCTGACTGTACAAGACACTGGTCCATATATCTGACAGCACAAGACACTGGTCCATATATCTGACAGCACAAGACACTGGTCCATATATCTGACAGTACAAGACACTGATCCATATATCTGAGGGTACAAGACACTGGTCCGTATATCTGACAGTAGAAGACACTGGTCCATATATCTGAGAGTACAATACACTGGTCCATATATCTGAGAATACAAGACACTGGTCCATATATCTGACAGTACAAGACAATGGTCCATATATCTGACAGCACAAGACACTGGTCCATATATCTGACAGCACAAGACACTGGTCCATATATCTGACAGTACAAGACACTGGTCCATATATCTGAGAGTACAAGACACTGGTCCATATATCTGACAGTACAAGACAGTAGTCTATATATATATATATATATATATATATATATATATATATATATATATATATATATATATATATATATATATATTTATATATATATATATATATATATATATATATATATATATATATATATATATATATATATATATATATATATATATACATATAGGTATTTGCTAGTAATATTTGTCTTGTATTATTCCTGTGTTCGTTTTTTTCAAGAATAAAACAATGGCTGGTGGCCAATATATGAAATGTGTCGTAGGTCGATTTATTTGCCAGCAAACTGCACCCCAAAAGACTTTAATTATTACTTACAGATAAACATTTCTCTCTCTCTCTCTCTCTCTCTCTCTCTCTCTCTCTCTCTCTCTCTCTCTCTCTCTCTCTCTCTCTCTCTCTCTCTCTCTCTCTCTTTCTCTGTCACACAACACCGTCGAACACTGAGAATTTTCTACTATACAACCAGTACCTGTAGTTCCTGGTGTACCAAGCCAAGACTGATGTTCAGAGTAGCACAAACAAAGCATGAGGGATCGTAGATAATGCTAAGGGAGAACACAAGACATGAATATTTAAGTATTCTCTTCCTTGTTGCCCCGGGGGGGGAAGGGGGTATTAAGGAATATCAAATTCATGCAGCCTATTTGCGTGTGCTGCCAAGGAATAAATAACGAGAGTTTCTTAGTAGCTTTAGCAGGAAAAACAGGTGTAAACAGAGAAACAAAGTGGATTTCTTTGTATTTTCAACAGGACGAGCAAGAGACAACAGGAAGGGTTGTTGAGGTGGTTTGGACATGTAAAGAGAATGGAACGAAGCAGAATGCCTTCGAGTGTATAAATCTGTAGTGGAGGGAAGGCGGGGTAGGGGTCGGCCTAGGAAAGGTTGGAGAAAGGGGGTAAAGGAGGTTTTGTGTGCGAGGGGCTTGGACTTCCAGCAAGCATGCGCGAGCGTATTTGGTAGGAGTGAATGAAGAGAAATGGTTTTTAATATTTGACGTGCTGTTGGAGTGTGAGCAAAGTAACATTTATGAAGGGATTCAGGGAAACCGGCAGGCCGGACTTGAGTCCTGGAGATGGGAAGTACAGTGCCTGCACTCTGAAGGAGGGGTGTTAATGTTGCAGTTTTATAATTGTAGTATATAGCACCCTTCTGGCAAGACAGTGATGGAGTGAATGATGGTGAAAGTTTTTCTTTTTCGGGCCACCCTGCCTTGGTGGGACACAGCCAATGTGTTAATAACAATAATGTATATATATATATATATATATATATATATATATATATATATATATATATATATATATATATATATATATATATATATATATATATATATATATCTATATATATATATATATATATATATATATATATATATATATATATATATATATATATATATGCAAAGGAATTCGCAAGAGAAGGTGAAATATACACAAACACAGATCTCGGGCCGAAGGAGACTCGAACCTACGAGCCTTGGAGCAAGGTACGCAATGCTTTACCATTCTCACCACACTGGACCAATACCTTGGCCAGAGATTAGTGTTTGTGTATATATCGCCTGCTCTTGCGAATTCCTTGCACTGTTAAAATCTCTAGTTGGTCGATGCATGCAGGGGATGAGATGGAAAGCTGTAAGCCTTCTTCCTGAAAGCTGGCTGCCTTGGATCAACGTCTAGCGCGAGCTGGGCGCCAAGGTATTGTCCAGTGTGGTGAGAATGGTAAAGCACTGCGTACCTTGTTCCAAGGTTCGTAGGTTCGAGTCTTCTTCGGCCAGAGATCAGTGTTTATATATATATATATATATATATATAGTGTCGATGGTATTTTAAGGGTATTGTTGTCTGACTATTGATTCATCGTTACCTTATATTTCTAGAAGTGAACTTGGGGAGCCAATTTTTGGACTCAGATATGCAACTAACCCACAATTTAAGGGGAAAGCAAGTGACTCCATTTCGGTCCTTTCTGGAGAGTTGTTCTAAGGGTTTCTACACTTCAGTGATTCCTGCTTCCTGGACGGAGGATAGATCCTCCACCTCTCTGATTGAGCCACGTTGCTGTAGCGGAACATGGACAGCAATGCAGTTTATAAAGGACATATAAACCAGATTCTAAATACCAAAATGGCCAGTGGGTTTTAATTATCAAGGTCGATTTGATCTGTGTATTTGACAAACACATGCAACAGTCATTTTAAATGTTAATGAAGAACTCAGGTCAACATACACATAACATTAATGTGTACGGGTAATACTCAAAGCAGAAAATGCATCATAATGATCTAAGGGAAATTTACAGATTAGCATTAAATTACTGGTTAACGAGGGAGTAATTAGTGGAGTAGGTAGAGTTGAATTATGGTTTATAAGGCTGTTGGTGTCTTAATGGTGCCTAGATAATGTAATTCGTAATTACTTAGTTATTAACGACACTGCAAGGTAAAATATAAATATTTTACATAATTTAGTAATAAATTGGTATGAGACATCACTGTGTGTAATAAATTAGGTTAAATTACAGTTAATAACGACGGTAGAAAAGCCATAACATATTCCGTGGTCACAGTTGCTTAGACTTGAGAGAAATTTAAGGTTAATGATTCGTGTGTTGAGAATGTTTTAGACTAATTTTTATTCGCAGAAAGAGATTTTAATTATTGTGTGTGTGTGTGTGTGTGTGTGTGTGTGTGTGTGTGTGTGTGTGTGTGTGTGTGTGTGTGTGTGTGCACTTTCTCTAGTTTCTTCACATGCTTGGCTATGTGTGGGTTCCAAACTGGTGCCGCATACTCCAATATGGGCCTAACGTACACGGTGTACAGGGTCCTGAACGATTCCTTATTAAGATGTCGGAATGCTGTTCTGAGGTTTGCTAGGCGCCCATATGCTGCAGCAGTTATTTGGTTGATGTGCGCTTCAGGAGATGTGCCTGGTGTTATACTCACCCCAAGATCTTTTTCCTTGAGTGAGGTTCCTAGACTGTATTCCATCTGCGGTCTTCTTTGCCCTTCCCCAACCTTCATGACTTTGCACTTGGTAGGGTTGAACTCCAGGAGCCAATTGCTGAACCAGGTCTGCAGCCTGTCCAGATCCCTTTGTAGTTCTGCCTGGTCTTCGATCGAATGAATTCTTCTCATCAACTTCACGTCATCTGCAAACAGGGACACTTCGGAGTTTATTCCTTCCATCATGTCGTTCACAAATACCAGAAACAGCACTCTGTCCTAGGACTGACCCCTGTGGGATCCCGCTGGTCACAGGCGCCCACTGTGACACCTCGCCACGTACCGTAACACCGCTGCTGTCTTCCTGACAAGTATTCCCTGATCCATTGTAGTGCCTTCCCTGTTATCCCTGCTTTGTTCTCCAGGTTTTGCACTAATCTCTTGTGTGGAACTGTGTCAAACGCCTTCTTGCAGTCCAAGAAAATGCCTTTGAGGTATCTAGCTCACTCAGAAGCCTCTTCACTTCTTCCTCGGTTGTGTGCACTGTCCAGCACATGGTGGTGTGCCCCACCTCTCCGTCTTTCTGGACCCCCTTTTGTCTCCTCTGTGAACACTCCTTTGAATCTCTTGTTGAGTTCCTTACATACTTCAAGGTCATTTCTTGTTGTCTCTCCTCCTTCCTTCCTTCCTTAGCCTGATTACCTGGTCCTTGACTGTTGTTTTCCTCCTGTGTGTGTGTGTGTGTGTGTGTGTGTGTGTGTGTGTATGTGTTGCGTGTGATATATATATATATATATATATATATATATATATATATATATATATATATATATATATATATATATATATATATATATATATATATATATATACATATATATATATATATATATATATAGATAGATAGATACATAGATACATAGATACCATGAACACCATATTCAGCATCAGAATAAGCTTGTCAAATATTTCTACAAATACTCTAAAATAAAGTATTTAGAAGAATATGTAAAAGAAAACATCGGTGAAGACAGGTCGAACTATATCGTAAATACTCGCGTAACAGTGAGATGACCTCCAGTAATTATGTATCTTGCAATGTGTAAGACATGTCAGTGTCTTGCAAGGTAAGACATGTCAGTGTCTTGCAAGGTAAGACATGTCAGTGTCTTGCAAGGTAAGACATGTCAGTGTCTTGCAAGGTAAGACATGTCAGTGTCTTGCAAGGTAAGACATGTCAGTGTCATGCAAGGTAAGACACATCAGTGTCTTGCAAGGTAAGACATGTCAGTGTCATGCAAGGTAAGACATGTCAGTGTCATGCAAGGTAAGACACATCAGTGTCTTGCAAGGTAAGACATGTCAGTGTCTTGCAAGGTAAGACATGTCAGTGTCTTGCAAGGTAAGACATGTCAGTGTCTTGCGAGGTAAGACACGTCAGTGTCTTGCTAGGTAAGACATGTCAGTGTCTTGCAAGGTAAGACATGTCACTGTCTTAGAATTAAAAGACATGTCAGTGTCATGCAAGATAAGACATGTCAGTGTCTTGCAAGGTAAGACATGTCAGTGTCGTGCAAGGTAAGACATGTCAGTGTCTAGCAAGGTAAGACATGTCAGTGTCGTGCAAGGTAAGACACATCAGTGTCTTGCAAGGTAAGACATGTCAGTGTCTTGCGAGGTAAGACATGTCAGTGTCATGCAAGGTAAGACACATCAGTGTCTTGCAAGGTAAGACACATCAGTGTCTTGCAAGGTAAGACATGTCAGTGTCTTGCGAGGTAAGACACATCAGTGCCTTGCAAGGTAAGACATGTTAGTGTCATGCAAGGTAAGACATGTCAGTGTCATGCAAGGTAAGACACATCAGTGTCTTGCAAGGTAAGACACATCAGTGTCTTGCAAGGTAAGACATGTCAGTGTCATGCAAGGTAAGACACATCAGTGTCTTGCAAGGTAAGACATGTCAGTGTCATGCAAGGTAAGACATGTCAGTGTCATGCAAGGTAAGACACATCAGTGTCTTGCAAGGTAAGACATGTCAGTGTCATGCAAGGTAAGACATGTCAGTGTCATGCAAGGTAAGACACATCAGTGTCTTGCAAGGTAAGACACATCAGTGTCTTGCAAGGTAAGACATGTCAGTGTCTTGCGAGGTAAAACATGTCAGTGTCATGCAAGGTAAGACACATCAGTGTCTTGCAAGGTAAGACACATCAGTGTCTTGCAAGGTAAGACATGTCAGTGTCTTGCGAGGTAAGACACATCAGTGTCTTGCAAGGTAAGACATGTTAGTGTCATGCAAGGTAAGACATGTCAGTGTCATGCAAGGTAAGACACATCAGTGTCTTGCAAGGTAAGACACATCAGTGTCTTGCAAGGTAAGACATGTCAGTGTCATGCAAGGTAAGACATGTCAGTGTCATGCAAGGTAAGACACATCAGTGTCTTGCAAGGTAAGACACATCAGTGTCTTGCAAGGTAAGACATGTCAGTGTCTTGCGAGGTAAGACACATCAGTGTCTTGCAAGGTAAGACATGTCAGTGTCATGCAAGGTAAGACATGTCAGTGTCATGCAAGGTAAGACACATCAGTGTCTTGCAAGGTAAGACATGTCAGTGTCATGCAAGGTAAGACATGTCAGTGTCATGCAAGGTAAGACACATCAGTGTCTTGCAAGGTAAGACACATCAGTGTCTTGCAAGGTAAGACATGTCAGTGTCTTGCGAGGTAAGACACGTCAGTGTCTTGCTAGGTAAGACATGTCAGTGTCATGCAAGGTAAGACACATCAGTGTCTTGCAAGGTAAGACATGTCAGTGTCATGCAAGGTAAGACATGTCAGTGTCATGCAAGGTAAGACACATCAGTGTCTTGCAAGGTAAGACATGTCAGTGTCTTGCGAGGTAAGACACGTCAGTGTCTTGCTAGGTAAGACATGTCAGTGTCTTACAAGGTAAGACATGTCACTGTCTTGGAATTAAAAGACATGTTAGTGTCTTGCAAGGTAAGACATGTCACTGTCTAAGAATTATAAGACATGTCACTGTCTTAGAATTATAAGACATGTCAGTGTCATGCAAGGTAAGACATGTCAGTGTCTAGCAAGGTAAGACATGTCAGTGTCGTGCAAGGTAAGACATGTCAGTGTCATGCAAGGTAAGACATGTCAATGTCTTGCTAGGTAAGACATGTCAGTGTCTTGTTATGTATGACATGTCAGTGTCTTGCTAGGTGAGACATGTCAGTGCCTTGCTAGGTAAGATATGTCAGTGCCTTGCTAGGTAAGACATGTCAGTGTCTTGCTAGATAAGACATGTCAGTGTCTTGTTATGTAAGACATGTCAGTGTCTTGCTAGGTAAGACATGTCAGTGTCTTGTTATGTAAGACATGTCAGTGTCTTGCTAGGTAAGACATGTCAGTGTCTTGCTAGGTAAGACATGTCAGTGTATTGCTAGGTAAGACATGTCAGTGCCTTGCTAGGTAAGACATGTCAGTGTCTTGCTAGGTAAGACATGTCAGTGTCTTGCTAGGTAAGACATGTCAGTGTCTTGTTATGTAAGACATGTCAGTGCCTTGCTAGGTAAGACATGTCAGTGTCTTGCTAGGTAAGACATGTCAGTGTCTTCCTAGGTAAGACATGTCAGTGTCTTCCTAGGTAAGACATGTCAGTGTCTTGCTAGGTAAGACATGTCAGTGTCTTGCTAGGTAAGACATGTCAGTGTCTTGCTAGGTAAGACATGTCAGTGTCTTCCTAGGTAAGACATGTCAGTGTCTTGCTAGGTAAGACATGCTCCTTGACTAAGGCATTTACATAAAGTAATTACTGCGTTAGAAGAAAGTCTTGTTACTGTGTCCGGGTGTAGGAAAGTGTCCGGGTTAGTGGGAAAGTGCCCCTGTGAGTGGGAAGTGTCCCGGTGAGTGGGAAAGTGTCCGGGTGAGTGGGAATGTGTCTGGACTCAACACTCGCTATGATGTGCCCATCTTAATTGCTTCTGGCTTGGAACTGTTGTTGTAGCCACCGTGACATATATCACCACGAGGTATGAGGATCAGGAGTGAGGATCCAGGAGGTGTGAAGATCATGAATGAGGATCCAGGAAGTGTGAGAATCAGGAGTGAGAGTCTACGAAGTGTGAGGATCAGGGGTGAGGATCCAGGTGTGAAGATCAGAAGTGAGGATCTACGAGATGTGAGGATCCACGAGGTGTGAGGATCCACGAGGTGTGAGGATCCACGAGGTGTGAGGATCCACGAGGTGTGAGGATCAGAAGTGAGGATCCACGAGGTGTAATGATCAGGAGTGAGGATCCATGAGGTGTAAGGATCAGAAATGAAGATAGATGAGGTGTGAGGATCAGGAGTGAGGATCTACGAGGTGTGAGGATCAGGAATGAGGATCCACAAGGTGTAAGGATCAGGAAAATCCACGATGTGCTAAGATCAGAGTGAGGATACACGAGGTGTGATAATCAAGAATGAGGACCCACGAGGTGGGAGGATTAGGAGTGAGGATCAGGCAGTGAGGATCAAACAGTTTGGATCTAGGTGTGAGGATCAGGAGTGAGGATCCGGGTGTGAGGATCAATCAGCAAGGATCCAGATGTTAGGATCAAGCAGCAAGGATCCAGATGTCAGGATCAAGCAGCGAGGATCCAGATGTCAGGATCAAGCAGCAAGGATCAAAGAAACTCAGAGCTCCTGGGAACATCTCATCAAAAGGGACAGTAGAATAGATTTATCTAAATTCCCTTGAACTCTAACACCAAGAATACATTAATTTGTAAATGAAATTTTAGAGTGCCCTCTCAGTGTATATATAGGTATATACACCGTCAGATCTACATCTGGGCACACGTATATACCTCTCTGTGTATTTGTCTTGGCACATGTGCGTCTCAGTGTATATTCCCAGAACCTATTAATATTCATTGGAGGGGGAATAATCATGGAGGAACGCTGAGTAAGCTGGCTCCTTGGTGGAGCCAGGTAAGCTGGCTCCTTGGTGGACCCAGGTTAGCTGGCTCCTTGGTGAAGCCAGGTAAGCTGGCTCCTTGGTGGAGCCAGGTAAGCTGGCTCCTTGGTGGACCCAGGTAAGCTGGCTCCTTGGTGAAGCCAGGTAAGCTGGCTCCTTAGTGGAGCCAGGTAAGCTGGCTTCTTGGTGGAGCCAGGTAACCTGGTTCCCTGGTGGAGCCAGTTGATAATATATACGATTATGTTGATTCAAACATTTATTGAGGAAACGTATCGTCACTAGTGTTTTTCTCAGTCATCTTCATCATCGTTCACACGTCCTTCACCTTTAATATCTCTTGTATCACCACACCAGTTCCACCAGCCTCCATCCTCCTGTATCCCCACACCAGTTCCACCAGCCTCCATCCTCCTGTATCCCCACACCAGTTCCACCAGCCTCCATCCTCCTGTATCCCCACACCAGTTCCACCAGCCTCCATCCTCCTGTATCCCCACACCAGTTCCACCAGCCTCCATCCTCCTGTATCCCCACACCAGTTCCACCAGCCTCCATCCTCCTGTATCCCCACACCAGTTCCACCAGCCTCCATCCTCCTGTATCCCCACACCAGTTCCACCAGCCTCCATCCTCCTGTATCCCCACACCAGTTCCACCAGCCTCCATCCTCCTGTATCCCCACACCAGTTCCACCAGCCTCCTGTATCCCCACACCAGTTCCACCAGCCTCCTGTATCCCCACACCAGTTCCACCAGCCTCCATCCTCCTGTATCACCACACCAGTTCCACCAGCCTCCATCCTCTTGAGAGCAACAATAAATAAACATTGAACCAGTTACTTGTAACTGGAAAGCTCTATGTCGCTGTATCTGACATATTTTCCAGAAACAACATCAATTCTCAGGCGCTTCACCAGTCAGTCAAGACAGTTTCCAATTCTCGGGAATGAAATAGGACATGTGCACTCAAAGTTTGATTACCGTAGCTTTTTTGAGTTTGGGATTTAAAAAGTACAGAGTCAAATGCAATGTCAACTTTGCAATATATGATTTAGTAAATGTGTTGTATGGTAAACAAATCATGATGGTAAGAGGTTGAACTATATTGTTACTTGTAACTCTCTCTGGTATATAAGACTTTCGTATTGAAGACCTTGAATTTTTCAGGAATGGAATTCTTCTCGAGACTTTATGAAAAACCTGATTGACATTCAGGATGTAATTTTTGGTATTAAGATAAGATAATTGTGTCAACATATCTTGTTCTTGTTGTCATATAAGAATTCGTCCAGATGCCATCTCAATTTTGGTAGGAAATGAGTTATTTTTAAAATAAGGGGACATAAGTGTTCAAAGAAAATCAGATGCTAAGAAGACTGTATAAGACTAGTGAACTTCTTTTCTTTGTTGAATGGCTCACACGGGTCTACCGCCTTCCTTACCCAGTATTATAATAAATTTTCTTTTCCTGCTTTTCCTGCCCCGCCCAGTTTTTTCTGTAAGAAAATATTCAGATGCCTTATATCAGACCTCCAACTTAGTAGCAGAATATTGTAACAACATTGACCGAGATTTCTTCTCTTATATTTTGCTTTAAGAGCTCAAGAATGTTATTATAGAAGGTGGTGTTCATGCCATGAAACAGCTTCACAGCCTATAAACTTGTTTAGCAAATGTCATTTGGATGAACATAACCTGGTGTAAGTGTCGTGAGTCTTGGGCTGGGAATACAAGTCATCGAACGATGTCTGGACTCTGGTTACTCTTTGCTGAAGGCTTCGAGATTTTGAATGAATAAGGCATTCAACTTCTACAGCAAGTACCAAAGATTCATTCACCTTATTATTACTGCAGATCGTGCTAAAAGAACGAGAGAAGAATATAATGTTTTATGTTCACTCATAAAATGATTAGGATCTCCTCATTTATCCTCCCCATGTGATCCTCGATTTCACATTTCCATGGAGCTACAAGCATCACTGCACAAAAAGCAGATCATGTTCTTGTGTTTCTAGTGAGCACCCATTAATGGGTTGCGGAACAGTGAGTTGCGGCGAACCAGGTACTATCACCACACTGAAGCGGATTTGTTTGGATATTTGGCCAGGTTGTACGTTGGTTTATATTATTAGTGTTCGCATAGGGGGCACTGACTCAGGATTTTCATTCCGTTGGAGTGGAGTGTTGGTGTGGACTGACCCAGCAACCACATGTTGCAAGGTGGGGTACATAAGGGAGAGTGGTCCCTGGGGTTAACAACAGGGAGTGGTCCCTGGGGTTAACAACAGGGAGTGGTCCCTGTTATGGAATTAAAGGTTGCGTGTTGTGCTATAAATCTGGCTTAGCTAGATAGGCTGGGGCTTTATCGTGAAGTGTTATGGCTTTCATGTTTTGTACGGCCAACTTCAGTATTGAGTTACACGTGCGACTGGCCGACAGTGACATGCTCGTCCACTGACTGTTGTTTGGGTTGCGTGGGCAATTCTCCTTTGTTTCTGAGTTGAACGAGTCACATGTTTGCACTGCTGGATTCTGGCTCCCGGATATTTCCCAGTTTATTTACGGTGTTGCTTCCATTACCTGGTCTCAAACATGAACGCGCTACCCGCTTAACACTGACACCCTTTTGGAAGCCATTTTATATATAGATTTTTTTTTTAATAAATATACACAACCGTGACAGGTTCGTTAAAATTATTGTATAAAAAAAATCCAGTAAATGTAAGTGTCCATATGTATTATTATTTGAACTCTCACAGAAAGTCAGAGAGTATATAGATCAATGCTTTCATGGTTGAGTGTGTGTGTGTGTGTGTGTGTGTGTGTGTGTGTGTGTTGGTGGTGATGTTCGGCTGTGGTAGAGAGAGCTACGCTCGGGTGGCGAAGCTTGACGCTGTAGTTCTGGGACACCAAGCTGGGTCTTAGCCTTGCTCCACTCTAGTGTCTTGACGACTTGCCAATTTGTTACCTTACGATGGTTATTATTTTACCGCGAGGTGGTGTGGCCCTTGCAGTTCACTGCTTCGTAAACTGCTTGTCGGTAAAATTAATTTTGAATAAATAAGAACAAAACTGTTAACAATGGAGTAATTAGGTTAAAATCAGGTTAAGAAAACAGCAATGCCTGCCACAGATCTACCCTAGCATTTATTAAAGAATTTTCACACACTCCAATAACGTTCACTGGTGATTAATAAGACCCAAACATGACATATTACCATTTACACTTGCTAGAATCTATAGGAGCTGAAGGTAGATACAACTCCAAGAAATTATTTGAGAAATGCGAACCTCTGGGAATACTTTAACTTTCTCAATAATTATACGGTGTATAATATAAATGGCAGCGGCCCCAGCAATGGTCCTGTTGTGACTCAGTAATTAATATATTTTGAAGGTTTTTATGATATTAATGAAGGAGAGATATCTGCGATTGTTAAAGTCGTCAGGGAGGTATATTAGTTCTGTACCACTTACACTAGTACCGTGACAGGTCTGTACCACCTACACTAGTACCGTGACAGGTCTGTACCACCAACACTAGTACCGTGACAGGTCTGTACCACTTACACTAGCACCGTGACAGGTCTGTACCACCTACACTAGTACCGTGACAGGTCTGTACCACCTACACTAGTACCGTGACAGGTCTGTACCACCTACACTAGTACCGTGATAGTTCTGTACCACCTACACTAGTACCGTGACAGGTCTGTACCACCTACACTAGTACCGTGATAGTTCTGTACCACCTACACTAGTACCGTGATAGTTCTGTACCACCTACACTAGTACCGTGATAGTTCTGTACCACTTACACTAGTACCGTGATAGTTCTGTACCACCTACACTAGTACCGTGATAGTTCTGTACCACTTACACTAGTACCGTGATAGTTCTGTACCACTTACACTAGTACCGTGATAGTTCTGTACCACCTACACTAGTACCGTGATAGTTCTGTACCACCTACACTAGTACCGTGACAGGTCTGTACCACCTACACTAGTACCGTGACAGGTCTGTACCACCTACACTAGTACCGTGATAGGTCTGTACCACCTACACTAGTACCGTGACAGGTCTGTACCATTTACACTATGATAGGCAGAGAGTACTTACAGCAGCACTATGATAGGCAGAGAGTACTTACAGCAGCACTATGATAGGCAGAGAGTACTTACAGCAGCACTATGATAGGCAGAGAGTACTTACAGCAGCACTATGATAGGCAGAGAGTACTTACAGCAGCACTATGATAGGCAGAGAGTACTTACAGCAGCACTATGATAGGCAAAGAGTACTTACAGCAGCACTATGATAGGCAGAGAGTACTTACAGCAGCACTATGATAGGCAGAGAGTACTTACAACAGCACTATGATAGGCAAAGAGTACTTACAGCAGTACTATGATAGGCAAAGAGTACTTACAGCAGCACTATGAAAGGCAGAGAGTACTTACAGCAGCGCTATGATAGGCAGAGAGTACTTACAACAGCACTATGATAGGCAGAGAGTACTTACAGCAGCGCTATGAAAGGCAGAGAGTACTTACAACAGCACTATGATAGGCAGAGAGTACTTACAGCAGCACTATGATAGGCAGAGAGTACTTACAACAGCACTATGATAGGCAAAGAGTACTTACAGCAGCACTATGATAGGCAGAGAGTACTTACAACAGCACTATGATAGGCAGAGAGTACTTACAGCAGCGCTATGATAGGCAGAGAGTACTTACAACAGCACTATGATAGGCAGAGAGTACTTACAGCAGCGCTATGATAGGCAGAGAGTACTTACAACAGCACTATGATAGGCAGAGAGTACTTACAAGAGCACTATGATAGGCAGAGAGTACTTACAACAGCACTATGACAGGCAGAGAGTACTTACAGCAGCACTATGATAGGCAGAGAGTACTTACAGCAGCACTATGATAGGCAGAGAGTACTTACAACAGCACTATGACAGGCAGAGAGTACTTACAGCAGTACTATGATAGGCAGAGAGTACTTACAACAGCACTATGATAGGCAGAGAGTACTTACAGCAGCACTATGATAGGCAGAGAGTACTTACAACAGCACTATGATAGGCAGAGAGTACTTACAACAGCACTATGATAGGCAGAGAGTACTTACAGCAGCACTATGATAGGCAGAGAGTACTTACAACAGCACTATGATAGGCAGAGAGTACTTACAGCAGCACTATGATAGGCAGAGAGTACCTATTGGAGTACTATGATGAGAATCATAAACAGTAACAGTTCGTAGATGTCAATGTCTACGGCCAACAATTCTGAAGCATCACACACACACACACACACACACACACACACACACACACACACACACACACACACCTTGTAGAACCAGTGTTCATTGCGACAGCATTTCGCTCCGTGTAGAGACGTTTCCTCCTCATAAACTTCTACGTCTTGTGTCTTTTCTTCTGAGTTGCTTCCAGTACTGCCCAGAACAGTGACGGAAAGAAAACAAGCCACTGGACAAGTTTTTTTTTTTCTTGTACCTCAAAAGCAAGAATTCCCATTATTAACGAAAGCGACATCGCTTTATCACGGAGAATTAATAGCGCCATAAATCTTGGTCACGTGTTTGCACGCACTTCACCGACCTACATATAAAATATTGCAAAGTTTCTCTGAATAGAGAGAAGGGTAAAAACGTTCGTGTAGAGTATTTGTTCCTTAATCCAAGACAGCTTTTACACGTCTTCTCCCACACTAATAACAGGTTCATATATATATATATATATATATATATATATATATATATATATATATATATATATATATATATATATATATATATATATATATATATATATATATATATATATATATATATATATATATATGTATATATATATATATATATATATATATATATATATATATATGTATATATATATATATATATATATATATATATATATATATATATATATATATATATATATATATATATATATATATATATATATATATATATATATATATATGTATATATATATATATATATATATATATATATATATATATATGTATATATGAGAGAGAGCGGTGGAGGAACCACCGCTAGAACTTTACTGGGGACCCTCATTCTCAGAGAAGACAATAAACGTATCTCTGGGAAAACTCAAGGTTCTCCCCGGAGCTGTTTGAATATTTTCTTTTCCTACCATCCCCTATATTTTTATGCTACATGTTAACTTTGTTAATAGACAGAATACATTGATAGAAAACACAAACATGAATACATTGGTACAATATATCAAAGGTTATGAATCTCCTCCAGCTTCTCCGAAGCCGGACGCGAGCCCAGTATGCAGCATGCATTTCCCCTCTGGATGGCCACGCTGAGGCGCTGGAACATGAAAGTGGCTGCTCTTGGGTGCCTGGTAGTGTTCTTGAAGGAAACGTGTGGTATTTTTCCCCATGATCCCAAGGTCTCTGATCCCACTGGGACAAATTGATACTGTTAGCTTATCTCTCTGTACTTGCTGATCTTCTACTCCTCCCTGTGGTCAGCAGCTCCTCCCTGTCGCCCCACACTGTGATGGATATAGGTGTCAGCCAGTGTGGACACACAGGTATAGTCCCATGCTAAGAGCTTGCCATTCTTCCAAGGATAGATGGTGATCCCGTCGGGGCGGATTGCTGGGTTGTGGGTATTGTTGGCTGCTAGTGATCGGGGCTCCCTCTCGGCTGGGCATTCAGCTGTAGCAAAGGTTCTCTTTATGATGTCGTTGACCTCTTTGTGTCTTGCATGCCTGCCCTTGGTTTTGGGACAGTTAAGACCATGTAGACCGTATTGGTCTGCTTGCGCTTCACCGCAAATACGCGTATATTCTGTGTGAATTGGAGCAGCAAGACACAGAGCCACTGCAATACGGAGGGTCTTAGGGTCGAGTCGCGTTCCCATTGCCGATATGAGAACTAATAGAAAGATACAGATAATTAGTGTCCCAATTCCAGTGTCACAGTTCCACAGTGTCACAGTATCACAGTGTCACACTGTCACAGTGTTACAGTGTCACAGTTCCACAGTGTCACAGTATCACAGTGTCACAGTGTCACAGTTCCACAGTGTCACAGTGTCACAGTTCCACAGTGTCACAGTATCACAGTGTCACAGTGTCACAGTGTTACAGTGTCACAGCTCCACAGTGTCACAGTGTCACAGTGTCACAGTATCGCTGTGTCACAGTGTCACAGTGTCACAGTGTCACAGTGTCACAAAGCTTTAATCAGAAAATACGTGAAATCGCACATTCATTATTTTAAGAGTATTTATGTTCTCTTGTCTAATTATTTTAATAATATAGTTTATTAAGTGTCTTAGAGATTATCAAGACTAAGTAAGTAAACATCTCAAGATCACCTCCTGACTTCCGCTACTCTCCTCGCTATATCTTCTCTGTATTGGTGTAAAAATGTCTCTGGTGGGCCAAACGTCTCCTCTGTAAAGATGACCAACAGCTGCATGCCGTTAATGAAATTATTTATTTTTAATATTGTTGAGCATGTCAGTTACGTCTGTTGTTTTTTTAATAGTTGTGATACGAAGAATTTTTAGACCTGTACTTTCCTGAATGAGACATACATCATAAATGTCTCATTTTCACAAACCTCTCATTATTGCGGCCTTCTTTTATTTTTTAAAATTGTTATTCCACAGCTCTACGCACTCAGTATTACGGCCGGAGTAATGTCTCTCAGTCGTGAAGACACATTTGCCAGGCAAAACTTCAGAGATATTTCTTTTTCATTCTCTGCCCATGATTTGCAACCATTGTATTTATATTAATCAGGGCAAAGTGCGAAACTAGTAATGATATGTATGTATATATATATATATATATATATATATATATATATATATATATATATATATATATATATATATATATATATATATATATATATATATTTTCAACAAGTCGGCCGTCTCCCACCGAGGCAGGGTGACCCAAAAAAGAAAGAAAATCCCCAAAAAGAAAATACTTTCATCAATATTCAACACTTTCACCACACTCACACATTATCACTGTTTTTGCAGAGGTGCTCAGAATACAACAGTTTAGAAGCATATACCTATAAAGATACACAACATATCCCTCCAAACTGCCAATATCTCAAACCCCTCCTTTAAAGTGCAGGCATTGTACTTCCCATTTCCAGGACTCAAGTCCGACTATATGAAAATAACCGGTTTCCTTGAATCCCTTCACTAAATATTACCCTGCTCACACTCCAACAGATCGTCAGGTCCCAAGTACCATTCGTCTCCATTCACTCCTCTCTAACACGCTCACGCACGCTTGCTGGAAGTCCAAGCCCCTTGCCCACAAAACCTCCTTTACCCCCTCTCTCCAACCCTTTCGAGGACGACCCCTACCCCGCCTTCCTTCCCCTATAGATTTATATGCTTTCCATGTCATTCTACTTTGATCCATTCTCTCTAAATGACCAAACCACCTCAACAACCCCTCTTCTGCCCTCTGACTAATACTTTTATTAACTCCACACCTTTTCCTAATTTCCACACTCCAAATTTTCTGCATAATATTTACACCACACATTGCCCTTAAACAGGACATCTCCACTGCCTCCAACCGTCTCCTCGCTGCTGCATTTACCACCCAAGCTTCACACCCATATAAGAGTGTTGGTACTACTATACTTTCATACATCATTTGTATATACATATATATATTCCCACACTCTCTTATTTAAAGACTGTACACACGTATGTATTTACAGTACAGCGAAATCAGTTGGCAAAGTCTACGGTTTTGACGCGCCACATTTCACTACCAACAGTAGCAGCAATAACATTCCCACCTGCGGCAGCAATAACAGAACCAGCAGCATCAGCAGAAGCAGCAGCAGCAACAACAACAACAACAACAACATCATCATCATCATCATCAGCAGCAGCAGCAGCAGCAGCAGCAGCAGCACCCAGAGCACTGATAACACCAGCATTAATACTTACACTAACGCCGGTAACAAGGTCACTGAAACAGAAACACTAACGTTATTATAGCAAGAGCTTATAACGCGGCAAGAGCAACAGCAAAAGCTACAGCATTAGCTACAGCTAGAGATGAAGGAGCAGTGAACGCAGAAGCAGCAACGTCAACAGCACCAGCAGTAGAAGCAACAGCAACACGAGTAACAGTATCACGAGAAGTACTGACAGCAGCAGCAACAACAGCATCACACGAGTAACAGTATTAGCAGGAGCAGTACAGGTAACAGAAGCAAAAGTAACAGCATTAGGACAAGCACTAACATAAGCACCAACCACATAGCGATAGCATCAGTCGAAGCATTAATATCAACTAAAGCAGCAACAGCAACGGTAACAACAGCAACAGCAGCAACAACGTGAGGCAGAATAAATTACGCAAGATTCACGACCTGTCTGGGGCAGGTAACGGGAAATAAAATGGAAATTATAGCTCTTCATACAGCCTCCTTTTAATAAGAAACGGGAGAAACTTACCGAATTAAAGTTACCATTTAACACAACAGACGAACACGAGAAAGTATATAACGCAGCCAACGTCCGCTTGCCTGGGAAGGACTCACACACACTCTAGTGTGAGTGAGTCAGAGGACGTGCTGCCACAGGGCACCTCTGATTATCGATTCGTTTTAATGACACCTTTGGTGGCAGTATTTCAAAGAGTTTTATTTTCGGAGTGATATGGGGGCGTGATACATCAGAGAACAGTGTTACTGGTGATGATAAGCTGCGTCACCAGTTAATGTGGTAATCACCTCGTTCGTCATCACCATTCTTGTTAGGGTGACACTGGTGTGTGCTGCACCACCAACCTTGGCACTCTGGGGGAAAGGGGATATAAGAGGCACTCATAAACGCTGCTAATTACCTGAGAAACAAAGTGGGTGTGCTTTATGTCTTGGCAAACACCCATTAAGATATAAAAAATGGGTTTCTTGAAGGCGGGAGAAAGATATATAACATTTATAAAGAGTAATAAGTCGTAACACCTTCCTGGGAAAAACTGTTTTACGTCAAGCCTGTAGACGATTATTAATGAGAGGGATGAACACGTATAGAAGCTAAGAAGAACGAGAAAGAAAGAGGCATATTGGAGGGTAGAAAAAGAGAAAGAGGGAGAGAGGCAGGAGGAAAGACAGACAGACAACGGGGGAGGATAACAGATAGAGGATTAAGTAGAGTGTATGAGAGGGACAGAGGAGAGAAGGAGAGCCATGGACATCACAGTGATGTGTTTGTTACTAGTCAACCGCTCGCCCACACTTGCTGATACAGCCAGTTCATTGTTGGCCATCTATATGTAAACTATCCTCCCTCACCCTCACCACAACACCTTCCTCCCTCACCCTCACCACAACACCTTCCTCCCTCACCCTCACCACAACACCTTCCTCCCTCACCCTCACCACAACACCTTCCTCCCTCACCCTCACCACAACACCTTCCTCCCTCACCCTCACCACAACACCTTCCTCCCTCACCCTCACCACAACACCTTCCTCCCTCACCCTCACCACAACACCTGCCTCCCTCACCCTCACCACAACACCTGCCTCCCTCACCCCTCACCACAACACCTTCCTCCCTCACCCTCACCACAACACCTTCCTCCCTCACCCTCACCACAACACCTTCCTCCCTCACCCTCACCACAACATCTGTCTCCCTTATCCTACACCACAACACCTGCCTCTCTCACCCTACACCACAACACCTGCCTCCCTCACCCTACACCACAACACCTGCCTCCCTCACCCCTCACCACAACACCTGCCTCCCTCACCCCTCACCACAACACCTTCCTCCCTCACCCTCACCACAACATCTGTCTCCCTTATCCTACACCACAACACTTGCCTCTATCACCCTACACCACAACACCTGCCTCTCTCACCCTACACAACAACACCTGCCTCCCTCACCCTACACCACAACACCTGCCTCCCTCACCCTACAGAACAACACCTGCCTCCCTCACCCTACACAACAACACCACAACACTTGCCTCTCTCACCCTACACCACAACACTTGCCTTTCTCACCCTACACCACAACACTTGCCTCTCTCACCCTACACCACAACACTTGCCTCTCTCACCCTACACCACAACACCTGCCTCCCTCCCTACACCACAACACTTGCCTCCCTCACCCCACACCATAACACCTGCCTCCCTCACCCAACATCAAAACACCTGTCCCTCTCACCCTACACCACAACACTTGTCCTTCTCACCCTGCACCACAACACCTGCCTCCTTCACGTTACACCACAACACCTGCCTCCCTCACCCTACACCACAACATCCGTCTCTTCAGTGACTCCTCGGCAGAACTTGAAATGGTTGTTCAAAAAGCAAGGTATATCCCTGATTCCTTGTTGCTTATAGCTCCTGATCCCTCGCTACTTCAGTACCTCCACCTGACCATCTTCACTACAGTGGATTGAATGATGTGTCAGTGACACCACCCTGTGCTCTCACAGCCTCCCGGACCCTCCAGTTCTCAAATACAGGGAGTATAAGAACTACCCTCCAGGTGTCTGGTAGTTTACTAGTGACGTAATAAAGACTGGTATCGTGAGAGCCACACTGGTGTTCCTTCTGCGTCAGTACCTGTAAGGATGTGTTGATAGTCTTAGTGGCTTCATTTGTGGCTTGTTGCTCCAGTATTTTCTTCATCTCAACCTTTGTTGTGTGTGTACTCACCTAGTTGTACTCAACTAGTTGAGGTTGCAGGGGTCGAGTCCAAGCTCCTGGCCCCGCCTCTTCACTGGTCGCTACTAGGTCACTCTCCCTGAACCATGAGCTTTATCGTACCTCTGCTTAAAGCTATGTATGGATGCTGCCTCCACTACATCGCTTCCCAAACTATTCCACTTCCTGACTACTCTGTGGCTGAAGAAATACTTCCTAACATCCCTTTGATTCATCTGTGTCTTTAGCTTCCAACTGTGTCCCCGTGTTGCTGTGTCCAGTCTCTGGAACATCCTGTCTTTGTCCACCTTGTCAATTCCTCTCAGTATTTTGTAAGTCGTTATCATGTCCCCCCTATCTCTCCTGTCCTCCAGTGTCGTCAGGTTGATTTCCCTTAACCTCTCCTCATAGGACATACCTCTTAACTCTGGGACTAGTCTTGTTGCAAACCTTTGCGCTTTGTCTAGTTTCTTTACATGCTTGGCTAGGTGTGGGTTCCAAACTGGTGCCGCATACTCAATATGGGCCTAACGTACACGGTGTACAGGGTCCTGAACGATTCCTTATTAAGATGTCGGAATGCTGTTCTGAGGTTTGCTAGGCGCCCATATGCTGCAGCAGTTATTTGGTTGATGTGCGCTTCAGGAGATGTGCCTGGTGTTATACTCACCCCAAGATCTTTTTTCTTGAGTGAGGTTTGTAGTCTCTGGCCCCCTAGACTGTACTCCGTCTGCGGTCTTCTTTGCCCTTCCCCAATCTTCATGACTTTGCACTTGGTGGGATTGAACTCCAGGAGCCAATAGCAGGACCAGGTCTGCAGCCTGTCCAGATCCCTTTGTAGTTCTGCCTGGTCTTTGATCGAGTGAATTCTTCTCATCAACTTCACGTCATCTGCAAACAAGGACACTACGGAGTCTATTCCTTCCGTCATGTCGTTCACAAATACCAGAAACAGCACTGGTCCTAGGACTGACCCCTGTGGGACCCCGCTGGTCACAGGTGCCCACTCTGACACCTCGCCACGTACCGTAACTCGCTGCTGTCTTCCTGACAAGTATTTCCTGATCCATTGTAGTGCCTTCCCTGTTATCCCTGCTTGGTCCTCCAGTTTTTGCACCAATCTCTTGTGTGGAACTGTGTCAAACGCCTTCTTGCAGTCCAAGAATATGTGTGTGTGTGTGTGTGTGTGTGTGTGTGTGTGTGTGTGTGTGTGTGTGTGTGTGTGTGTGTGTGTGTGTGTGTGTGTGTGTGTGTGTGTGTGTGCGTGCGTGTGTGTGCGTGTGTGTGTGTGTGTGGGTGTGTACAGCTGTCTTGTGTCTTGCTTTGAAAATTATTTACTGGTGTGTGCTTCCCAATATTACATGAGCCCCCTCTCTCTCTCTCTCTCTCTCTCTCTCTCTCTCTCTCTCTCTCTCTCTCTCTCTCTCTCTCTCTCTCTCTCTCTCTCTCTCTCTCTCTCTCTCTCTCTCTTTTACTCCGTGTGGTACACGGGCGTGTACCTCCCACTACTGCCTCTCTGAGGCACTCCAACAAAGAGGCAGTGCCAAATCCACTTCATTAACCCAGGCATCACTGTCATCCTCAACAGAAGAAGGCAACTCACCACGGGCGAGCAACCTTCCTGGCTCTCAGAATTCTCGTAACACTTCCATATTAAACATCATAACAAAAATTAATGATCTACAGCTCAAACAAAAGAAATTAATCTGGCCAATTTGGCATAATAGTAATGGAGGATAGTAAGGCCATAGTTGAATTTGCCTTTGGTTCATTTAGTCGTTATGACATAAGGAATTATTGAAATTGTCACCTATATTGCTTTTAATAAAGAATGAAACTACGAGGCAACGATCTGGCTAATAGTCTAGCTGATTGTTTAGTTAATAGCCTGATTAACAGTCTAGTTAATAGTCTAGTTAATGGTCTAGTTAATAGTCTCGTTAATAGTCACCAAGTAGACACAGTCAGGTTTACAGGTAGAGACAGAGCTACAGGTAGACACAGCCAGGGCTACAGGTAGACACAATCAGGGCTACAGGTAGACACAATCAGGGCTACAGGTAGACACAATCAGGGCTACAGGTAGACACAGCCAGGGCTACAGGTAGACACAGGGCTACAAGTAAACACAGCCATGGCTACAGGTACACACAGTCAGGGCTACAGGTAAACAGAGTCAGGGCTACAGGTAAACACAGTCAGGGCTACAGGTAAACACAGTCAGGGCTACAGGTAAACACAGTCAGGGCTACAGGTAAAAACACTCAGGGCTACAGATAGACACAGTCAAGCCTACAGGTAAACACAGTCAGGGCTACAAGTAAACAGTCATGGCTACAGGTAAACACACTCAGGGCTACAGGTAAACACACTCAGGGCTACAGGTAAATACAGTCATGGCCACAGGTAAACACACTCAGGGCTACAGGTAAACACACTCAGGCCTACAGGTAAACACAGTCAGGGATACAGGTAAACACAGTCAGGCCTACAGGTAAACACAGTCAGGGATACAGGTAAACACAGTCAGGGCTACAGGTAAACACAGCCAGGGCTACAGGTAAACACAGTCAGGGCTACAGGTAAACACAGTCAGGGCTACAGGTAAACACAGTCAGGCCTACAGGTAAACACAGTCAGGCCTACAGGTAAACACAGTCAGGGCTACAGGTAAACACAGTCAGGGCTACAGGTAAACACAGTCAGGGCTACAGGTAAACACAGTCAGGGCTACAGGTAAACACAGTCAGGGCTACAGGTAAACACAGTCATGCCTATAGGTAAACACAGTCTGGGCTACAGGTAAACACAGTCTGGGCTACAGGTAAACACAGTCTGGGCTACAGGTAAACACAGTCAGGGCTACAGGTAAACACAGTCAGGCCTACAGGTAAACACAGTCAGGCCTACAGGTAAACACAGTCAGGGCTACAGGTAAACACAGTCAGGGCTACAGGTAAACACAGTCTGGGCTACAGGTAAACACAGTCAGGGCTACAGGTAAACACAGTCAGGGCTACAGGTAAACACAGTCAGGGCTACAGGTAAACACAGTCAGGCCTACAGGTAAACACAGTCAGGCCTACAGGTAAACACAGTCAGGCCTACAGGTAAACACAGTCAGGCCTACAGGTAAACACAGTCAGGGCTACAGGTAAACACAGTCAGGGCTACAAGTAAACACAGTCTGGGCTACAGGTAAACACAGTCAGGGCTACAGGTAAACACAGTCAGGGCTACAGGTAAACACAGTCAGGGCTACAGGTAAACACAGTCTGGGCTACAGGTAAACACAGTCAGGGCTACAGGTAAACACAGTCAGGGCTACAGGTAAACACAGTCAGGGCTACAGGTAAACACAGTCAGGGCTACAGGTAAACACAGTCAGGGCTACAGGTAAACACAGTCAGGGCTACAGGTAAACACAGTCAGGGCTACAAGTAAACACAGTCAGGGCTACAGGTAAACACAGTCAGGGCTACAGGTAAACACAGTCAGGGCTACAGGTACACACAGTCAGGGCTACAGGTAAACACAGTCTGGGCTACAGGTAAACACAGTCTGGGCTACAGGTAAACACAGTCTGGGCTACAGGTAAACACAGTCAGGGCTACAGGTAAACACAGTCTGGGCTACAGGTACACACAGTCAGGGCTACAGGTAAACACAGTCTGGGCTACAGGTAAACACAGTCAGGGCTACAGGTAAACACAGTCAGGGCTACAAGTAAACACAGTCAGGGCTACAGGTAAACACAGTCAGGGCTACAGGTAAACACAGTCAGGGCTACAGGTACACACAGTCAGGGCTACAGGTAAACACAGTCAGGGCTACAGGTACACACAGTCAGGGCTACAGGTAAACACAGTCAGGGCTACAGGTAAACACAGTCAGGGCTACAGGTAAACACAGTCAGGCCTACAGGTAAACACAGTCAGGCCTACAGGTACACACAGTCAGGCCTACAGGTAAACACAGTCAGGGCTACAGCCAGGCTCTTCTTGTTATATACAATATCGTCGACGATGAAAGGGGCAACGTCTGCTCTATTTTTCAGTAATATGTGATACTAACACATTTACACTATAATCAGAAAATTGGCTGTTGTAATAATAGGTAGGTAGCAATACTGTAATTGCAACTCTCTCCTGGGATACTTGTTACCACAGACACTCATCACAGCTAAGCAACTGAACGATAGTGAGGTCAGGTCAGATTTTGACGACCTCCCGACCCAGATGTGTCGGCCTTGTTACTGTTATTTTAAGTTTCTGGCTTTTGCTGCTGTTCCCCTCCCCCTCCTCCTCCTCCTTTTCCTTCTCCTTCTCCTCCTCCTCCTTCTCCTCCTCCTTCTCCTCCTTCTCCTCCTCCTCCTCCTCCTCTTTTTTACTGTTGTTGCTGTTGTTGAGACTTCTGGTAATTTAATTTTTAAGTTATATATCAGACAAGGGTAAAGTGCAAGTTTCTGTGAGCCAATTCACTAAATTTTTGTCGGATTCTTTTTGTTATGGCGACAGTGTTGATTGTACAAGTGTTGGGAAGAGTGGGAGGGCTGTTAGAGTGATGTTCTTGGCGACTGACACTGAACCAACGTGCTGACGCTCAACTTTCTTTTATTTTCTGAACCTTCTGCTTCTTGTCGAGGGAGTTTGACCAAGTTGGCAGTTCTCAGAGCACTGACCGCACACAAAAGGAAAGCTACATAAAACATTACTGGAAGCTGAGTTTTAAGACTTTCCTGCCATGGGTTCGAATCCTAACCGCTCTGTGATTTATATCAGTTAAGTCTCATGAAGCCAGGACGAAGCTAGTGATGACTAATAGCAAGTCTTCTATATACTGTTTAGTTTATGGAAAAAATGACGAGAGCCTGACTGTCCAAGAGAGTGGAGTATACTCCAGATGTGGGTTAAAAATTGTTTCTAAGAAAGAGATTCTCTTACAAGGAGAAGCTAACCTTAGAATATTGTTACACTAATTACGATATCATTGTAATGATCAAGATATTCTAATTTTTCGTATATTATTATTTTTCACAATATATAATATATATATATATATATATATATATATATATATATATATATATATATATATATATATATATATATATATATATATATATATATATATATATATATATATATATATATAAAACACAGTCTTAATGCCTTTGTATTCATTCCAGGCCTCTTCATAGGCTTGAGAGGTTAGGCCTGACAAGTGGGCAATACGCTACCACTTGTGCCATGACAATAAAACCAGCTGGTAGACTGAGGCGTTCACCACCACATAAAAAAAGACATTTTAGCTCAACTGCTGCCGTCGCTGAGCCATGGGGGCGACATGTTCCATTGCTACCACCCAATACTGTTCCTTTCACTCTGCTGCGAAATTGCTTTTGATGTTAACAGTGATGTTAAAACGCAATGTTCCACGTTACCAAACATCTGACTGACAACAGTCTTCATAAATACCAACGTTATACTGTGTGTGTGTGTGTATGTGTGTGTGTGTGTGTGTGTGTGTGTGTGTGTGTGTGTGTGTGTGTGTGTGTGTGTGTGTGTGTGTGTGTGTACCTGTGTCAAACGGAGTAATAGCATTTTAAATGGGTTAATTAATCTGGGAATTTTTATATATTTTTCTGCATTATTACGTGTAATATTCCGTGCCTGAGAAGCTAGTAGATGGATTCCAGTCAAAGTGAAGAAATCTATAAAAAACGTTATTTAGGAACTGAATTGTGAAATGTTACTGGTAGGAAGATGTTGATGATCCTCTCAAGATGTTGATGATCCTCTCAAGATGTTGATGATCCTCTCAAGATGTTGATGATACTCTCAAGATGTTGATGATACTCTCAAGATGTTGATGATACTCTCAAGATGTTGATGATCCTCTCAAGATGTTGATGATCCTCTCAAGATGTTGATGATCCTCTCAAGATGTTGATGATCCTCTCAAGATGTTGATGATCCTCTCAAGATGTTGATGATCCTCTCAAGATGTTGATGATCCTGTCAAGATGTTGATGATCCTCTCAAGATGTTGATGATCCTCTCAAGATGTTGATGATCCTCTCAAGATGTTGATGATCCTCTCAAGATGTTGATGATCCTCTCAAGATGTTGATGATCCTCTCAAGATGTTGATGATCCTCTCAAGATGTTGATGATCCTGTCAAGATGTTGATGATCCTCTCAAGATGTTGATGATCCTGTCAAGATGTTGATGATCCTCTCAAGATGTTGATGATCCTCTCAAGATGTTGATGATCCTTTCAAGATGTTGATGATCCTCTCAAGATGTTTCTGATCCTCTCAAGATGTTGATGATCCTCTCAAGATGTTGATGATCCTTTCAAGATGTTGATGATCCTCTCAAGATGTTGATGATCCTCTCAAGATGTTGATGATCCTCTCAAGATGTTGATGATCCTCTCAAGATGTTGATGATCCTCTCAAGATGTTGATGATCCTTTCAAGATGTTGATGATCCTCTCAAGATGTTGATGATCCTGTCAAGATGTTGATGATCCTTTCAAGATGTTGATGATCCTCTCAAGATGTTGATGATCCTCTCAAGATGTTTCTGATCCTCTCAAGATGTTGATGATCCTTTCAAGATGTTGATGATCCTCTCAAGATGTTGATGATCCTGTCAAGATGTTGATGATCCTCTCAAGATGTTGATGATCCTCTCAAGATGTTGATGATCCTCTCAAGATGTTTCTGATCCTCTCAAGATGTTGATGATCCTCTCAAGATGTTGATGATCCTCTCAAGATGTTGATGATCCTTTCAAGATGTTGATGATCCTCTAAAGATGTTGATGATCCTCTCAAGATGTTTCTGATCCTCTCAAGATGTTGATGATCCTCTCAAGATGTTGATGATCCTCTCAAGATGTTTCTGATCCTCTCAAGATGTTGATGATCCTCTCAAGATGTTGATGATCCTCTCAAGATGTTGATGATCCTCTCAAGATGTTGATGATTCTCTCAAGATGTTGATGATCCTCTCAAGATGTTGATGATCCTCTCAAGATGTTTCTGATCCTCTCAAGATGTTTCTGATCCTCTCAAGATGTTGATGATCCTCTCAAGATGTTGATGATCCTCTCAAGATGTTGATGATTCTCTCAAGATGTTGATGATCCTCTCAAGATGTTGATGATCCTTCGAAGATGTTCCTGATATGTTTTATCTTCTCTCTTTCTTCTCTCCCACCCATTCTTTTATTTCCCGATTTTTTCTATCTTACGTTCCCTCTTTCTTTTTTTTCTCTCTCTCTCACTCTCTCTCTCTCTCTCTCTCTCTCTCTCTCTCTCTCTCTCTCTCTCTCTCTCTCTCTCTCTCTCTCTCTCTCTCTCTCTGTATTACCATATCCACCGGATTCTTTCTTGCAAATGGCTTATAAAGTTATCCAAGAATTTCCCTGACCACTATAGTCAGCACCATTCATCCACACGCTCCAGGATGCCAGTGATTACGTGGAACCTCAAGGAATACCTCAGAGCTCTGGAGCTAGAGCTGGGAATACATTACAGTCCCAGAGCTAGATCAGACATTGAGCAGTTTACACACATACAGCCCAAGAGCTAGAGATACGAGCGTGCAACAAGCCCTGAATGAATACTTTACTGTCCCAGAGTTAGAGTGGACTTAACACAAGCCCAGAGAATTCTTCCTGATTAGTTGTGTTCCTGGCTTCTCAGCTTGCAGATTAGTTGTGTTCCTGGCTTCTCAGTTTGCAGATTAGTTGTGTTCCTGGCTTCTCAGTTTGCAGATTAGTTGTGTTCCTGGCTTCTCAGTTTGCAGATTAGTTGTGTTCCTGGCTTCTCAGCTTGCAGATTAGTTGCATTCCTGGCTTTTCAGCTTGCAGATTAGTTGTGTTCCTGGCTTCTTAGCTTGTAGATTAGTTATATTCCTGGCTTCTCAGCTTGCAGATTAGTTATATTCCTGGCTTCTCAGCTTGCAGATTAGTTATATTCCTGGCTTCTCAGCTTGCAGATTAGTTGTGTTCCTGGCTTCTCAGCTTGCAGATTAGTTATATTCCTGGCTTCTCAGCTTGCAGATTAGTTATATTCCTGGCTTCTCGGCTTGCAGATTAGTTATATTCCTGGCTTCTCAGCTTGCAGATTAGTTGTGTTCCTGGCTTCTCAGCTTGCAGATTAGTTATATTCCTGGCTTCTCAGCTTGCAGATTAGTTATATTCCTGGCTTCTCAGCTTGCAGATTAGTTGTGTTCCTGGCTTCTCAGCTTGCAGATTAGTTATGTTCCTGGCTTCTCAGCTTGCAGATTAGTTGTGTTCCTGGCTTCTCAGCTTGCAGATTAGTTATATTCCTGGCTTCTCAGCTTGCAGATTAGTTGTGCTCCTGGCTTCTCAGCTTGCAGATTAGTTATGTTCCTGGCTTCTCAGCTTGCAGATTAGTTGTATTCCTGACTTTTTAACTTGCAGACGAGGTGTGTTCGTGTTCTCAGATCAATCTACATTTCTAGTTTTTAACCAATAGATTCTGAAACCAAAAAAATAGTTGAATCAGTGTCATTTGCTCCGTAATTTACTGACTATAAAACCTGAACCGGTTCTTGAGTGTCCCATTTGTAAGTGTTGGAATGTACAGTACATCTGAGGTACTGTGAATCTCCTACAGCTGATTTAGCACAGCTGAACTAGGGATTAGGATTAGTAGGCATTAGGATTAGTAGGCATTAGGATTAGTAGGCATTAGGATTAGTAGGCATTAGGATTAGTAGTCATTAGGATTAATAGGGATTAGGATTAGCAGCCAAGAGAACCCTTCCTCTATCACACCTCACGTTGGAGGACATTTTAAAATAGCAAATTCTTGAATTGATTTATAAATTATCACAATCATTTGTGTGTGTGTGTGTGTGTGTGTGTGTGTGTGTGTGTGTGTGTGTGTGTGTGTGTGTGTGTGTGTGTGTGTGTGTGTGTGTGTGTGTGTGTGTGTGTGTGTGTTTATTTCCGCTCTCTGTGACACACAGCTCCTGGACAAGGAGTGA